>NC_079509.1:38100125-38152625 GCF_030052815.1 Hevea brasiliensis | reverse complement strand
CGGTCTAGGTGTTTGGTTAGCTGTCTCAGAAAGAGGTCCTGTTTACAATCATTCCTAGTGTTTTCAGACGTCCTGAATGTGCACCAGGTAGCAGAATTTGCGAAGGTAGTCTCAAACTTAAGTTGTATAGTTTTTACCTTGGCAAAGCTAGCTGATAAATCTGTAAAATACTCCTAGCTTAGAAAATTTTAGTAAAATGACTTTAATTAATGTAAGGATGATGTGGAGGACCTTCAGGAATATTTTTATAATTTTTAAAGTGCTAAAAATAAATATTTAGACTGTACAAGAGTTGGGGACCTGAGCTAGAGTTTGGAGGATTGGACCTGGATTAGGATCCTTGTAGGCCCTGGATGGACATTATAATTGTTGTTGTCGGCCTGAGGCCCTGTTTGTTGCTGTCATTACATTTTTCTTGTGAGAGAGTTAGGTCCAATCATAAAGAAGACTCAAAATTTCAGCAAGACCTTAGAAAATTAATCTTATTTCTTTGATTAAATTAATTAATTAATTCTATCAGTAAATTTGATAGAGGTTAATGTATTTGTCTAGGTAATCAGTGTGGACCAACCTTTTTTCTCCTTTCAGCTAGACTGGCTGTAATTAAATCGACCAGTCTATGAGTTGAATATTGATTATTTTTGTAATTTCAATAATAATTATATATATATATATATATATATATATATATATATATATATATATATATATATATATATCTGGCATGCTCATGCATTCTATATATAATTAATTATGCACATAAATAGTTAATACATTATCGGAATTTTGATTGCTACATAATTAATTATTGTTATTTATTTATAATTGCCACCCTGAAAATTATTTAAAGCTCTGTGTGTGTGCTGGCATGAATATGGTGTGGATATGGGTATGGGTAGGATTGGTAGTCGCAGCTAGAGATTGACTCACTAGGACTCGATCCTTATATATAGATAAGTTGGGGGGAGTACGGCTTTGAGTTAATCTTGCTGACTCACGCACTTGGATTAATAAGTGAAAGTCCGGTTTGAGTTGATTTCACTGGTAGGTATTCGATTAAGAGGGCTTTATAAGGGATCAGCTTCCATATATATATTGATGTGATACATTGGATGTGTGAGTAGCTCCAAATTAACTTTTCGTGGGAATATTGGATGAATTATTTGTTTTATGTGTTGGATGTGCATTTCATGGTAGGATTGCACTAGTTATAAATAGTTATAGAAATTGCATCTATAATCAATATCTAAACTCTCTAAGTCGAACGCTCATTCTTGTTCAAATATTTTTCTCAGGTTATAGGAGGAGTGAATATTGCTTGCATTCAGGAGACTAAATGGGTAGGAGAGAAAAGTAAGGAAGTGGGTAATTCAGGGTACAAATTGTGGTTTACTGGAAAGGAGAGAAACAAGAACGGAGTGGGTATAATCATAGACAGGACATTGAAAGACGCAGTAGTAGCTGTGAAAAGAGTAGGAGATAGAATTATACTAGTAAAGCTAGTACTAGACGGAGAAACAATAAATATAGTTAGTGCTTATGCCCCACAAATAGGACTAGACAGTGAGAGTAAACAAAGGTTTTAGGAAGATATGGATGATTTAATGCAAAGCATACCGAATGAAGAGAATGTTTTCATTGGTGGAGATTTGAATGGACATGTAGGAAGTGATAGGCAAGGTTATCAGAATGTTCATGGAGGTTTTGGTTTTGGCAGTCGAAATGAGGAGGGAAAAAGCATCCTGGATTTTGCTATGGCATACGACCTAATACTAGCAAATACCTACTTTATAAAAAGAGAGTCACATTTAGTGACTTTCAAAAGTGGGCAACATAGAAGCCAAATCGACTTCCTCTTAACCAGGAAGACAAATAGAGCTCTATGCAAGGATTGCAAGGTCATTCCAGGAGAGGCTTTAACAAGTCAACATAGGTTGGTGGTCTTGGATGTCAAGTTTAGGAACATTTCAAGTAAGGTCAGAAGAAATAGTGTAGCTCAAACAAAGTGGTGGGAGTTCAAAGGAGTAAAGCAAGTGAAGTTCAAAAATGAGCTTCTTGAGTCCGAAGTATGGAAGCTAGATATGGAGGCCAATGATATGTGGATACAGATGGCATCAAAGATTAGAGAAGTAGCTAGAAAAGTACTTGGGGAGTCTAAAGGACATGGACCACCCTCAAAAGAGAGATGGTGGTGGAATGAGGAAGTACAAAAGGCAGTGAAGAGAAAAAGGGAATGGTATAAGAAATTACCTAAATGTGATAATAATGAGGCATATGAACAGTACAAGATAGCAAAGAAAGAGGCAAAAAAGGCAGTTAGCCAAGTAAGAACACAGGCCTTTGAAAAGTTATATGAGAAACTTGGAACTAAAGAAGGGGAGAAAGATATTTATAGATTAGCAAGGAGTAGAGAAAGGAAATGTCAAGATCTCAATCAAGTTAGGTGCATTAAGGATAAAGAAGGAAAAGTGTTGGTGAAAGATGAGGACATTAAAGAAAGATGGAGAAATTATTTTAATGATCTCTTTAATAATAGTCAAAATGGAAATAGCGTGAATATAGATTATAGAATAATAGAAAAGAATGTAAATTATACTAGAAGGATTAGATCTTTAGAAGTAAAGGAAGCACTTAAGAGAATGAAAGTAGGTAAAGCCTGTGGACCCGATGAAATACCAATTGAAGTGTGGAAGTATTTGGGAGATATGGGAGTGGCATGGTTAACTAAATTATTTAATAAGATTCTAAACTCAAAGAAAATGCCTGATGAATGGAGAAAGAGTGTTTTAGTACCTATTTTTAAAAATAAGGGAGACATACAGAGTTGCTCAAACTATAGGGGAATTAAACTCATGAGCCATACTATGAAGTTGTGGGAGAGAGTTGTGGAGCATCGACTACGTCATGATACTTCTATCTCTCTCAATCAATTTGGTTTCATGCCTGGTCGTTCAACTATAGAAGCGATCTTTCTCATTAGAAGCTTGATGGAGAAATATAGAGATGGGAAGAAAGATCTACACATGGTTTTTATTGATTTGGAGAAGGCTTATGATAGTGTTCCAAGAGAGGTCTTATGGAATGCGTTAGAACAAAAGAGGGTATCTATTAGGTACATACAAGTATTGAAAGATATGTATGAAGGAGCAACTACTATTGTGCGCACAGTGGAAGGGGACACAAGAGATTTTCCGATCTCAATTGGATTACACCAAGGATCAGCCATAAGCCCTTACCTTTTTACATTAGTTTTAGATGAACTGACGAAACATATACAAGAGAGTATTCCTTGGTGCATGATGTTTGCGGATGATATTGTTCTGATAGATGAGACACGAGAAGGAGTCAATAGGAAGCTAGAACTTTGGAGAAGTACTCTAGAGTCAAAGGGTTTTAAGTTAAGTAAAACGAAGATGAATACATGCATTGCAAGTTCGGTGAAGGCCAAACCGGTGATAGGGAAGGAGTTAGTTTGAATGGAGTGGCACTGTCCCAAAGTAATCACTTTAAATATCTAGGCTCGATCCTTCAAGTAGATGGGGATGTGAGGAGGATGTTAGTCATAGGATTAAAGCTGATGGTTGAAGTGGAGACGTGCACGGAGTTTTATGTGATCGTAAGATTCCCAATAAATTAAAAGGAAAATTTTACCGCATACCATACGACTACCTATGCTATATGGTAGTGAGTGTTGGGCCTTTGAAAGAGTCGTATGCATCTAAGATAAGAGTTGCAGAGATGAGAATGTTAAGGTGGATGAGTGGCCATACTAGACTAGATAAAGTCCGTAATGAAAGTATTAGAGAAAAGGTAGGAGTGGTGCCAATTGAAGATAAGTTGAGAGAAGGGAGATTGAGGTGGTTTGGTCATGTGAAGCGTAGACATACGGAGGCTCCAGTTAGACAAGTAGAGCACATGAGGCTAGAGGATAGAAAGAAAAAAAGGGGTAGACCTAAATTGACTTGGAGGAGAGTAGTACAGCATGACTTAGAAGCATTATACATTTCTGAGGATTTAACCCAAAATCGTTCAGAGTGGAAAAAGCGAATCCATATAGCCGACCCCAAATTTTTGGGATAAAGGCTTAGTTGAGTTGAGTTGAGTTTATAGGAGGAGTGACTTTATTTCTTTAAGTTTAACCTGCATTTTTCTTCGCAGGTTGTGCTTATTAGGTAATAGTTTATAATGTCTATTTATTTATTTGTTTGTTTAATAACTAGAGCTTCGCTATAACATTGGTTTATGTATATGTTGTGTTACTTAATGAAAAATTTATGATATTAAATAGTTTGTACATGTTGAGTATTAGGGTTGAGCTGGGCTCCCCTTGTTTTGGCTTCCTGATAGAAATTGGGTTAAGTTGTCCCAAACAAATTTATAATACTTTATTTTATTTTATTTGCATGTTAAGCCTTAATTTTGGTTTTGATTATTGGTTTGAGAACAGCGAGACTTACTATTGGCCTCGGGGGCTTTATGCTGATCCAAGTCCTAGTGCCGGTCTGACTCAGAAATAAGGTCATGACACACACTCTCTCTTCCCCTCTCTTATACCTCTCCTTCTCTCTCTCTCTCTCTCTCTCTCTCTCTCTCTCTCTCTCTCTCTATTATCCCCCTCTCTCTCTCTATTACACATCGCTATTTCTCTATCTCTCTTTCTATTGTATCTCTCTCTCTCTCTATTATAGATCACTCTCTTTCTCTTTGTTGTACATCTCTCTCTCTTTGTCTCTAGTGTACATCTCTCTCTCTCTCTCTCTCTCTCTCTCTCTCTCTCTCTCTCTCTCTCTCTCTCTCTCTTTCCCTTTTTCTCTCTCTTTCTCTCTCTATTGTACATCTCTCTTTCTCCCCCCTCTCTCTCTCTCCCCCTTCTCTCTCTTTCTCTCTCTATATCTATATATATTATACATCTCTCTCTTTCTCTGTCTCTCTCTCTCTATTATACATCTTTCTTAATTGGCCTAATATTCAAAAAAATCTAAAACTTTACATGTTTTTGCAATTATAGCTAAAACCTTTTTTTTTTTTTGTCAATTTTTTCCTAATCTAAAAGTTTTGTATTTATTATGGCCAAGTCAAATATTATTTTTTAAATATGTTATTGCTGACATGGCGGGTGATGTGGTGGGAATTTTATTTTCTTGCTGACATGGCAAAAATATTTTTATTATATAAATTGTTGCTGATGTGGCATAACTTTAATAATTAAAAAAATCCAACACTTTTTGACTTTTGTCAATTATAGCCAATTCTATAAGTTTATTTCATTTACAACCAATTAACTAATTTTGATGCAACTTGGTCAAAATTTAATATTTTATTACCTAATAAAATTATAAAAATGAATATTTATATTACTTAATACAATAAAAAAATAATTTTCCCCTCTCTCTCCCCACATGTTTTTTTATTTATTTAAAAATTAAAAATCCATGCAAAAATGTCAATAATAACAATATTCTTCATTTTGGCAAATAATAATAATAATAATAATAATAATAATAATAATAATACTAATAATAATAAACATGTGGTTGAATGTCTATATATTATTGAATGATAGTGGATGGGAGGAGAGAGAGATAGATATAGAGATACTATTTAAAGGGAGAAAGGTGGGTAGTGGGTGCACACGTACATATTATTGGATAACAATTGGTAGGAGGAGAGACAGATGGGTAGAAGGATATTTTCAATTTTAAATAAATAAGAATTTATCTATTTTCATAAATAAGTTCTCTATATATCACAAAGAGAGAGAGAGAGAGAGAGAGAGAGAGAGAGAGAGAGAGAGAGAGAAATAAGGGAATATTATTTTTTTGTTATACTAAATGATATAAATATTTATTTTTGACAATTGAATTAAGAAAAAAAATATTAATTTTCATCAAATTAAATAAAAATTAGTCAATTGGCTATAAATGATACAAACTTATAAGATTGGCTATAATTAACAAAAGTAAAAGTTTTAGATTTTTTAATTATTAAAGTTATGCTACGTCAGCAGTAATATATAAAATAATAATATTTTGCCACGCCAGCCACCATGTCAGTAAGAACATAAATGTTTCTGTCACGTCACCTGCCATGTCAGCAACAACAAATTAAAAAAAATGATATTTTTTGGCCGCGTCAGCACCCCCAATTTTTCAATTTTGATCGGGTCATAATAAATACTAAACTTTCAAATTAGGTCAAAATTAACCAAAAAAAAAGATTTTGCTATAATTGCAAAAACACGTGAAGTTTTGGATTTTTTTTATAACATTTGGCCTATAATTTAGTCAACCTTAAATTATTTCATATTTTTAATAAATATTTTTACTATGTTGTTATATTTTTAATTATTTTTATTCTAAAATCTTTGTTAAAAAATTTGAAAGACAAAAAGTATAATCTACATAAAAAGTTATAAAAACAAAATATAGAAATTTGACTTATTTATAATTAGTATGTAATGATTTTTATTTTAATAATTTGATATTCTTTTTGTTTTAGTTTCATTTATATATATATATATATAGTATTCCCAAAAGAAAATGGATATATTAATTTAATAATTTTAAAACTGATATTCTAAAATATTTTTATAATGGCCCATATTGGTCAAGTTGAATAGCCCATATTTTGTTAGGTCAATAAACTTCAAATTATTAGAATATAGGCTCACAAAATTATCTCTTTTAAGAATATAACAACTTAGTTGGGCGATTAAGATATTCTTTTTTAGTCTAGTAAAAGGTCTTATTCTAATTATATGCACCTAGGTCCACTAATATTCCATTATGTTGATTTTAAAATAATTGATAATATTTAATAATTTAAAAGTTTTTTTTTATTTGTCCAATTAAACAATAAAATTAATGAGCTCATATTCCACTAATTTTGTTCAATATTCTAAATTAATATAAAATAGACATTAATTAATGGCCCACATTAATGTTGGCCAACAATGTAATAAGGTCTATTTTAATGGTGATATCATTATAATTAATTTTTTTAATTTAGAGTATTGATATTATCTAAATGTCTGTTATTGGCCCAATAAAAAATATATTCATATTTAAATTACTAATTAACAAGTTGTAAAGTTCAAAATTTAATGATTATACTTACATTTAAAGTATTTTTTAGCAATAGAAAAAATTAAATTGTGAATAATTCACCTTAGATGATGGGCCAAATTACTAGGCCAGAAATGACGATTAAAATATCCTAATTTTTCAAAACTTTTAATTATTATATGAGTATTAAATATTTTTCCCTATATTTTTAAAATTAGTAACAAACCAAGCTATTTATTTCTCATCTTTAATTATTAACATTTATCTAATTAATTTTGTTCAAAATTTTTGCTTAATTAATTTTATTTAAATAAATTTTCTTTTGTTTTAATTGTAACTTTCAAATTAATTTATGGAAAATTATTTAAAAATATTTTTTAATTCTTTTTACAGATAAATGATGGAGATTATGGAGCCAATGCCACTGGACTATTCAAAGGACCAACCACAAGGGCAAGGGCCAAGGCACTACAAAGGCTAGTTCAAACTTATTGTAGCAAAGAACTTGAAAATAGAGAGCTCAACATGATAAGGGAACTCAAATGGTGATTCTTGCTCAAGTATTTAAGGATGAAGGTCACCAAGTGTCATGCTAAACAAACCCACCTTTTCGAGCGCTGAAAGTGCCAAAATTCGTCAATTTCTTCAAGAGGCCTAAGCTTTCACGGCTTTGGCTTGCAAGGGAAGCTTCAGCACGGCATGGGTGTATTTTCATAGAAGAAAGCATCTGAAAATTTGGGCTGTAGGAGGCAACATGCCCCGGGCGTGTGATGAGGGAAGAAAACATGGCCTAGGATGTATTTTGCTAAAAACCACAATTTTGCTTATTTTGCCAAGGGTTACACACCCTGTGCATGTAAATAAGTGAGGCACATGCTCTGGGCATGCGGACTTTGTAGCCTACATTTTAGACGATTTTATTTTGGTTTTTTTGTAATTATTTTGATGTTTTTATAGGGTTTTATGATGTATTAGCAGCCACCTATAAATACCTTATGTTGCTAATGTTTTTGACAGCTTTTTGATTATCAATTAAACATTGAGAGAGTTTTCTCCTCTATCGTACTTTATTGAATTTTTCTTCTTGACAAGTGTGATTGGCTTTCAAGGATTAATTACTTTGATATTCTTGGTTCTCTACCATAGGTTGGTGTTGGGTCTTGAATTCTTTATTTTCCTAATTGAATTATTTGCTTAGTTCTCTACCATAAGTTTGGTTTTGGGTTAAGTAATATCAAGCAGAAAAATCTGATTGTGAGAGTTCTGCAGAATTGGATCAAATATCTTGAGGGTTCCTTGGCAAGTCAATTGGGGTCTCATCAATAAATTTTCACCAATTGTGATGGTAAGTTTTTAATTAATTGATGATATATTTAATTAAAATATAAATTTATGTAAAGTGATATTTTTTTTTTAGTACTTTACAAAAAATATATTAAATTAATGAAAAATAATATTACTCAAATAATATATAAATATAATATTTTTTGTAATTAATATAATAAAATATTATTTTAAATTAATAATAATGAATTGAATTATTTAAATTTAACAATAATAAAAATATATAACAATATTATTAATTAAAAATAATATTTTATTATATTATTTTCAAAAATGCTACATCCTTATATTTTTATATTTTTGCAAAATGTTAAAACTATTTTTTCTATTAGTATTATATATTTTTTGTAAAAATTTTTTTTTCATAAAAATTATTATCGCTTCATATAAATTTATGATATAAAATATAAAAATTTCATAAAAATTAAATTTTTAAATAAATATAAAATATATGTATATAATCATTCCTGACCCCTTTAGACTGAACGTCCTCATAAAGTAACCAGGATCATGACTTGTTCACCCCGACCTCTCTCAAAGAACGTCAGGGAACCTTTGTACATGGCCTATCGACCCGTGCAAGTGACGCTCTGATGCTAAATGATATGAATCTGCCTAACTCCACCTCAAAAGCTAGCTCGTAGGGGGAGGTTCACAAACCCATAGATATAACCTCCAAGACCTCCTTATAGAACCGATGTGGGACGCATCAAGAAAATAATTTTTTTGAAAAAAAATAATAAAAAGATGGATAATTAAAATATTAGTTTGGGGTGTAGTTACACTGTCCTTAAAATAATTTTAATACAAGTCGCTATCTTTTAAAATGTAATGGACTCCTTCTAATACTATAGAAAATCAGGAATTAGTAGAAATATAAATAATTTTTTATAATTGAGACTAATAAATTTTGAATAAAAAATAATAATAAAATAAGTCAGATAAAGAATTGAACAACAAAATATGAGAAGAAAAAAAAATTCTAACTAGAAAATTAATAATTTTATTATAATTGAATAATTATAATAAAAAAAGAGAAAATTTAATGAAATTAAATTAATTAATTTTATAATTAGAGAATTAATAATTTTATCACAATTGAAAGCAATGGACTAATTATAATAAAAATAGATTTGTAAAATATTTTTTCATAAAAATTGTTATCAATTTACATAAATTTATTATATAAAATATAAAAATTTCATAAAAATTAAATTTTTAAATAAATACACAATATATGTATATCATCATTTCTATTAATCTAATAAATTTTATAAAGATATACACTTAATTTTAATACCGTAACTTATTTTTTTCAATCAACTTTACTTGTAGTTATAATCATATTTATCATTTATTTTTGAAATTATACAACTATATAAAAATATAGTTGAAAAACGATTTTGCATAAAAATATTATTATTAATAAAAATATGAAAATAATTTTGCTAAAAAATAATAAAATGATGGATAATTAAAATATTAGTCCGGGTGTAATTTTACTATCCTTAAAATAATTATAGCACAAGCCAATATCATTCAGATTCAACGGATTCTTTTTTATATTATAAGGTATCAGGAATCAAAAGAAATATAAATAATTTTTTATAATTGAGACTAATAAATCTTGAATAAAAACAATAAAAATAAAGCAAATCAGTGAAAGAGTTTAAGAACAAAATATGAAAAAAAATTTCTAATTATAGAATCAATAATTTTATCATAATTGAAAGCAATTGAGTACTTAAATAAAAATAGAGAAAAATTAATGAAATTAAATTACTTATATTTTATAATTAAAGAATTAATAATTTTATTATAATTGAAAGCAACTGAATAATTATAATAAAGAATAAAAAATATTTAATGAAATTAAATTAATTATATTTTATAAATAAATTACCACTTGTAATCTTATAATGTCACATGGCAAGTTTTTGGAAGATTTTAGCCTGTACATTAATTATATGCAAACAGATTTAATTGAACCTTAGATTTCTAAAAGTGTAAGAAATATTGTCTACCACTAGGCTACATCTCACATTTGTTATTTGTATGTGTGTATGTATATATATAAGTATATAATCTGCATATTTTTTATATGAAAAATCATACTGTATATATATTTTTTAAACTTGCAAATTTTATATTTTTAGTGTTAAATAAAAAAATTATATATTTTTACATATTAATGATATTTTTTAATATAATTTCAACATTGATAAATTGAAGTAAATGAATAAAATTTTATTATTACTCTCCTCCATATATTTTATTTTTTTATCAAGTGATAAAAATTTAAAATCTTACATTTTTATGACTTAATACTTATAAAATTAACACAAATTTATATTTTGTGTTATAGAAAGATATTGTCTATTATAAATTATAATAGATGAATGATATGTTAAATTATAATATAACCTTTGTTATTAATTTTTATTTAATTGAAAATAATTTAAAATTCAATTTTTTAAATAATTAAGATAAATTAAACCATATTAATGTAAAAAATAATTTAGAAACTTTTTATACTATAAACCTAAGTTTTTATAAGTTTTAAAAATTATTATCGCTTCATATAAATTTATGATATAAAATATAAAAATTTCATAAAAATTAAATTTTTAAATAAATATAAAATATATGTATATAATCATTCCTGACCCCTTTAGACTGAACGTCCTCATAAAGTAACCAGGATCATGACTTGTTCACCCCGACCTCTCTCAAAGAACGTCAGGGAACCTTTGTACATGGCCTATCGACCCGCAAGTGACGCCTACGATGCTAAATGATATGAATCTGCCTAACTCCACCTCAAAAGCTAGCTCGTAGGGGGAGGTTCACAAACCCATAGATATAACCTCCAAGACCTCCTTATAGAACCGATGTGGGACGCATCAAGAAAATAATTTTTTTGAAAAAAAATAATAAAAAGATGGATAATTAAAATATTAGTTTGGGGTGTAGTTACACTGTCCTTAAAATAATTTTAATACAAGTCGCTATCTTTTAAAATGTAATGGACTCCTTCTAATACTATAGAAAATCAGGAATTAGTAGAAATATAAATAATTTTTTATAATTGAGACTAATAAATTTTGAATAAAAAATAATAATAAAATAAGTCAGATAAAGAATTGAACAACAAAATATGAGAAGAAAAAAAAATTCTAACTAGAAAATTAATAATTTTATTATAATTGAATAATTATAATAAAAAAAGAGAAAATTTAATGAAATTAAATTAATTAATTTTATAATTAGAGAATTAATAATTTTATCACAATTGAAAGCAATGGACTAATTATAATAAAAAATAGATTTGTAAAATATTTTTTCATAAAAATTGTTATCAATTTACATAAATTTATTATATAAAATATAAAAATTTCATAAAAATTAAATTTTTAAATAAATACACAATATATGTATATCATCATTTCTATTAATCTAATAAATTTTATAAAGATATACACTTAATTTTAATACCGTAACTTATTTTTTTCAATCAACTTTACTTGTAGTTATAATCATATTTATCATTTATTTTTGAAATTATACAACTATATAAAAATATAGTTGAAAAACGATTTTTGCATAAAAATATTATTATTAATAAAAATATGAAAATAATTTTGCTAAAAAAATAATAAAATGATGAATAATTAAAATATTAGTCCGGGGTGTAATTATACTATCCTTAAAATAATTATAGCACAAGCCAATATCATTCAGATTCAATGGATTCTTTTTTATATTATAAGGTATCAGGAATCAAAAGAAATATAAATAATTTTTTATAATTGAGACTAATAAATCTTGAATAAAAACAATAAAAATAAAGCAAATCAGTGAAAGAGTTTAAGAACAAAATATGAAAAAAAATTTCTAATTATAGAATCAATAATTTTATCATAATTGAAAGCAATTGAGTACTTAAATAAAAATAGAGAAAAATTAATGAAATTAAATTACTTATATTTTATAATTAAAGAATTAATAATTTTATTATAATTGAAAGCAACTGAATAATTATAATAAAGAATAAAAAATATTTAATGAAATTAAATTAATTATATTTTATAAATAAATTACCACTTGTAATCTTATAATGTCACATGGCAAGTTTTTGGAAGATTTTAGCCTGTACATTAATTATATGCAAACAGATTTAATTGAACCTTAGATTTCTAAAAGTGTAAGAAATATTGTCTACCACTAGGCTACATCTCACATTTGTTATTTGTATGTGTGTATGTATATATATAAGTATATAATCTGCATATTTTTTATATGAAAAATCATACTGTATATATATTTTTTAAACTTGCAAATTTTATATTTTTAGTGTTAAATAAAAAAATTATATATTTTTACATATTAATGATATTTTTTAATATAATTTCAACATTGATAAATTGAAGTAAATGAATAAAATTTTATTATTACTCTCCTCCATATATTTTATTTTTTTATCAAGTGATAAAAATTTAAAATCTTACATTTTTATGACTTAATACTTATAAAATTAACACAAATTTATATTTTGTGTTATAGAAAGATATTGTCTATTATAAATTATAATAGATGAATGATATGTTAAATTATAATATAACCTTTGTTATTAATTTTTATTTAATTGAAAATAATTTAAAATTCAATTTTTTAAATAATTAAGATAAATTAAACCATATTAATGTAAAAAATAATTTAGAAACTTTTTATACTATAAACCTAAGTTTTTATAAGTTTTAATATTGTTATTTAAATTTTTTTTAACTAAGTTTATTATGATTATCTTTACTATATTGTGATTTAGAAAGTTTTTCTATATTACATATAAACGTATGAAGGAGAGGGAATATTGGCTTTGTCCAAATTGCTATCATTCTTAAAATGAATTTTAATTATATTTTTATTATTGAAATTAATTATAAAGTTTGTATAAATTTAAATTCTTAATTTATAGTTAATATAAATTTAAAATTCTTAATCCTATTTATTCTTAACTTCAATTAAATATAAAATATTCTAAGAAGTAATCAACTAAAATAAGACAATAATAAATAAAAAAATAAAAAATATAATTTGATTGTATTACAATATTAAATAAAATACTTTATTAGTATTTGATTTTTCAAATTTATATTTACAATTAGTTATTTATCATACACATTTTATTAGTTGCATATCATTTTTTAAGTTAATTTTCATCTAAGATTTTTTTATTATTAATATTTATAAAATTATGAATATTAACTAAAATAAAATATTTAATGACTATAATTTATAAAAAATGAAAATAAAAATAATATAAATCAACCAAAGATTATTATTAATTTTAAAATTTGTTACATGAACAACTTAAAAGGAATTTTATTTAATTTTAATTAAAGATAAATACTAACAAAAAATTTTAAAATTATTAAATTTAAACGTAATTAATTTATTTCTATGTATATTTATATTATTACAAATATAATTTCTTAAAAATTGTTATTATAGAGCTAGCATTATATCACTTATAAAATATTATTTTTTGCATTAATAATAAATAAAGGAGTAATATTAATAATAAATTATTTATTTAGATTTATATTTATATTATTATGTTATTAATGTTTTTCCATTTTTATTCTTTTCAGCATTAAAAATGGTGGTGTTTATGGTTCTTGCTCTTTTGAATGGAAAAAAAAAAAAGAGATATTATACGAACCAAATTGTATTGGACTAAATTTATCTTATTGTATTGATATGGTTTTAATTTTCTATTAAAAAATAATCGAGAATCATATTTTATCCAATCATACTGAATACCAAAAAAGAGAAATAATTAAAGTTGAAATAAATTTTATAAAATATTTTTTATTATTTTTTTAAAAATGTAATATAATTTTAATAAAATTAAAATTTAAACACGTAATGCATGTGGTACATTTATAATAACAAAAATTCATTTTAAAAATTATTCTATTTTCTAATTTTATAAATAATTTTCTTTTACATTAATCTAGATATAAAACTTCATTATACAAGTATGTATTATTTTAAATTATGAAAAATTAAAATAAAATATATACAAATCAAACGGTAAAATGATAGAATTTAAATAAATTAAATTCAATGAGATTTACATTTATTATTAATTTATTTTAAACATTTTCACCTATTTATATTTTTAAAACTTAATATTATATTTTTTTATTATATTACATTTAAGTTTATAATTAAGTTAATATTATAAATTAATAATATAAAACATAAATTTCATAAAAATATGATCGAATAAAAAATAATTTTAAAATTGATAAATATTTATATTTATATAATTAATTGAAATGACATTAAAATTAATATTTATAATTAAAATAATATTTATAATACTATAATAATATTATATAATATATAAAAAATAATAAAAATATATATAAAAAAATTAATTCATGAGTTTTTATAACAATTATAATAACAATACATATTTCAATAAAGTAACAATAGCATGCAGTTAAATTATTATACTAAATATATTTTATGCATGAAATTTAATTAATACTCATATAATATATAATTGTTAAGGAAATATAAAATTACCATATTTTAAAAAATTTTATTTTAAAATTTTATTGCAGACATGAAAAATATTTTTAACGATAATTAAATAATATATAGAAAACATTTCAAATATCTACATATTATTGCATTAATTAAATTTAAATATTAATTATTAAAATTTTAATATTTTTAATTTAAATATTTAAATTAATATATATAAATAAAAATATAATGCTCATACTTTAAATATTAGTACAAATATTTACTGAAAATAAAATAGATTTTTTTTTTCTAAAAATAAAATAGATTGATAGGTAGATTTTAACATAGCTTAAGGACTTTAGCTGTAAGTTAGTCAAAAATTAAACCTATCATTAAACCCCAAACCCCACTCTTCCTTTTAACTATCCCTGCTTTAAAACCTCATCAACAACCCCTCGCTCCCTCTCTCTGGTGGGAAAAGAAAGCAAAAGAAGGGGAGGTGAGATATTTTCGATCAAATTCTCAGATCTCTCTCTGCACGAGTTCAAGACCTTTAATCGCTTTATCAAATAACCAAAATGGGCCAGCAATCGTTGATCTACTCATTCGTTTCATGTGGAAATGTGATTCTTGCTGAGTACACAGAATTCAGTGGCAATTTCAATTCCATAGCGTTTCAGTGCCTCCGGAAGCTCCCTACCACCAACAATAAGTTTACTGACAACTGCGATGCCCACTCCTTCAATTACCTCGTCGACAATGGCTACAGTGAGTCTTTTAAAATTACTATTTTATGTTTGTTTCCCGAGAAATTAAAGGATCGAATGAAGTGTAATTTTTGTAAATTAATTTTAAGAAACATAATTAAAATTCTATGTTTGTAATGGATTTGAATGAAAGATTATGTCAAATTGCCACAAGAAATCCCTACCCACTGTTTTCGTTGTCTTAAATCCAAAACCTGTTTTCATTCTTTCCTCGCGTTTCCCTATGAAACCCTCTCTTCTTTCTTCTTCCGTAATTTTATTTCTTTCTGTGATGAATACTTTCTCGTTCTCTGGTCATCTCTCGTTCTCGGTCCTTTAGCCATGGGACGTGGTAGAAAGCGGCAGCTACCGGAGTTAACCCTCGATGTATCGACGGAACTGCCAGAAATCGACGGCAATTCCCCGGAGTGTTGTGGATCCAAGGCGGAACAAGGAGGCGGCGATGTTTTGCCACAGGGAAAGGAGCAATCTACGGAAAATAAGAGCACTACAGTGTAATCAAGAACACTACAGTTGGACCTGTTGAACAGAGAGGTGAAAAAGTGGAAAAAGTTGAAGACGAAAGCCCAGCGAATGATCAGACGATGATAGAGAGAGGTCAAGCTCGCCGCTCTTGGTTCGTTACCTCAGTGCTTTTATCATTAGGAATTCTGTGATTAAGGTATCGGTGATTTTATCATTTGTAATTCTGAGATTGAGGTGTCTGGAGCTTTTACCATAAATTTTAAATAAGACTATGAAATTGTGATTTGGAGACGTTAGAGCGCCTTGCAATGAGTTTACTTGAAATTTTGGGCCCATTTTGGGCCTAACTCAAAAGTATTTTACCTCCTAGCTAGATGAATTTTTCTCTCTAATGGGTCTAATTCGTGCACCCTGATGCATTATATCCCCAAAAGTCTCACTTAAAACCAATTACAAGGGCTTGGCTCTCTTTCCATGCTTGTATGTCTCTGCTTTATTTCTCATTTTAGTTTCCGCAATACTTGAACTAAGACACTTTTAATGTGAAATTAAATATAACAAAGCAATATCATAGAATTGCTTGTAAATAGCCGTCTTACTATAGTATAGTCATGGTCAATATGGTATGGTGGTATAGTCATGGTACCTTCTGTTTTATTATGTTGTAAGGGGAGCATATACTTGACAGCTTGGTGTGAACAATTCTATGGCTTTGCCTTTTGGATATGAAATGATACTTTTGTTTAATCCATTAAAGGCATTGCTACATTGGTTATGTGATGCGAACCTTAAGAACGATGTCTAGAACTCATGAACAAGTTTATTTTATAATCCCAAAAATGTCAAAATCAAGTTTAAACATCAAGGAATATCTTGACATATCAATTATAGAGAATTGAAAACTAAGATAATTCAAAGATAGAATTAAAGATTCTTGACCCAAAGTTTATAATCAAATAAGAACAAAAAATATCAAGATTGTTAAATCCTACAAGATTAATCACTCTTGGAGAATTTAGTTTAGTTCAAAAAAAAACTTAGGAAAAATCTCTCAATTGTATTAATTTTATCAAATGTAATGTTCAATTGAAAAAGTATTAAGTTAGCCTTATATATGCAGCTAAAACTCTAAATTCCTAAACTAAAAAAAATAATAATAAAATAAAACCCTAAAAACTAATAAAAAAGTTGGTGTGGGCTACACTCCCACCTAAAGCCCAAAACACATAAATAAGATTCAAAACACATAAATTTGATAAAAAAATAATTAATAAAAATATTTAGACATGTCCTAGATAAAAAGGATACATTGAATTTGCGTAGAAACCCGTCAATTCTATCAAAATGTTTTTTTTATCACCTTCCACGCAGACTTGGATCAAATTAAGCCACTTCCCATCTTCTTGTAAGCCCAATTTATTGATTGTATCTCCATATTTAGCTTCTTGTGCAACTACTTCCTCAATCAACTCTTGCATCTTCTAAATTCTAGTCCTTGTGATTGGAGTTTCTTGTGCAATTGCATCTTGAATCATCTCATGAACATTTCTAGGATCTTATTATTCTTGTTGATTTCTATCGTCTCCTCCCTCTTCAAAAGGATTCATCCTCGAATCTTTACCTATATCAAAAGGGGAAAGATTAGTAACATTAGAAGTAGCACTTACATTGTACTTACTAGGAAGATCCAACTTATAAGCATTATCATTAATCTTGGCCACCACTTGAAATGGACCATCTGCTCTAGAATGAAGCTTAGAGTTTCTTTGAATTGGAAATCTTTCCTTCCTCATATTCATCCAAACCCAATCTCCTGGTTGGAAAGTAACTCGCTTTCTTCCTTTATTAGCTTGGGCTGTGTATCTCTTATTCTTCTTCTCAATGTGCTATTAGCTTGTTCATGGATCCTTTTAACCAACTCAGCCTTCTTTTTTCCATCTAAACTTGAAATCTCTTGCACAATTCTAATGAAGTTAAAGGATTAAACCCATAAATAATCTCAAAAGGTGAAAAACCAGTAAAAGAATGCATACTTCGGTTATATGCAAATTCAATAAATGGTATATATCCTTCCCATGATTTCAAATTCTTTCTAACGACAAAGACGCAAAGGAGTTGTTAAAGTTTTATTAACTACTTGGTTTGTCCATCAGTTTGTAGGTGACATGTAATAGAAAATAGCAGTTTAGTACCCAACTTACCCCCATAATACTTTTCAAAAGTAGCTTAGGAACTTAACATCTCTATCACTAACAATGCTCCTAGTGAAGCCATGTAATCTCACAACTTCCCTAAAGAATAAATCAACAATATTTGTGGCACCATCAGTTTAAAGGCAAGGAATGAAATGTTCTATCTTAGAAAATCTATCCACTACCACAAATATAGAATCTTTACCTTCCCTAACTATTAATGTTTGAACCTTATATCTATTTTTAGGAGAGATTGGTGTATTAACCAAGACTTGCACATGTCCCATGGTTATTGAAATATCTTGGTAGAATACCCCAACCCATATTTCTGCTTTCTTTTATTTTATTTTTGGACACAGAATTCAGATGGTATTTTTTTTTTTTGAATGAAATTGCTAGAGCTTTACTTCAAAGTTCTTCTTAGAACTCTCTCCATTACTCTTAGCAAATTTTTGCCTTGATTTGTTAAGTTTTATTATATGTTCAAGGTTGTTCATTAGTATAGATGAATTGGTCTTATTCTTGGCTACCTTTCTTGTGATTTTTCGATTCTCGATTTTTAAAGGTGAAGGGTTGAAGGTTCAAGAGAGTTTCTTAGCTTGTTTTGAAGATGGTCATTTGTTCTTTCTTCTTAGTGAAATCGGCTACTAAGAGGAGAAACCGTATCACATTTTACATAGAATGAACTTGTCACGGTGACTCCTAATCTAATGTGCTCGGCTTATATAGAGGCTTTTTAGAAATTTCGCTTAATATATCTAATGTGTTTGGCTCATACAGAGGCTATTCAGGATTTTTGCTTAAAACATTACGTGTCATGCACCAAGGGCATTGTAAAGATCTCTACTTGAATTTTAAGTATCCATAACATACATAACATAATATAGTTATAACTATGGGAAGAGTCAGTGAGTCATCCATAATTCATCATGTGCTAACAATAATAATGCAAATATGCATATATTCATGTTCTAGATATATACACCCTAAACAAATATGACATAATGTATAAGGATGATCATAAATTAAATTTAAGAAGTTCACTTTTATTAAGGTTAGAATTACTCACTTCTTGTAACCTATAAACCACCTAACTCGAACGGTAGCTGTCCTCAGATTCTTAACTTTTCAAGTCCCTCAAGTCCGATCTTATAACATTGGGCCCTAAGAAGTTTTACAAGGTTCTAAACTCTATACACATAATAAATATCTTATTCTAGACCTTTAGGAACTATGAAACCATGTTTTAGAACCTTAGACAAAAAAGGTAAAAAAGTCAGGCAACACGTACTTTGGCTGTTGAAGTCTTGGACTTCAGTTGTCGAATTCTCAGTCTTCGGACGGCCCTTTTTGTATGGTATTGACTATGACTATCGAAGTCTTGGCCCTTTTGCTTCAAGTGAATTTTTCCTGGACATTTTGCTAACCCATTTCAGTTGAACAGATAAAGATTTGAAACCAACTTCAAAAGGAGCCTTGATACTGACTTTAATTTGTTCCATGACTTGTTAAGCAATTTGAGCGAAAATGCTAGCTATATTGAATGCAATTGGAGCCACCTTTTGTGCTGGGGGTGACTCGTTGTCAGTTCGTTCTTATTGAGATTGAGATTGACATTAAGTTTAGCTTCATCGACTACTCTTTTAAGATTTGGCCCTGTAGCTTCTTTTTCATAAAAACTTCTTGTTTTGGGCATGATGACCAAAATACTTGTGTGCAAATTGTGAGATTTGAATGAATGAAGTGAGCGAAAAGATGATGAGAGATAGTCCCATTGATAGTTGCGTAAAATGGCATATCTTTATCATTACATACTTAGCCTTTTGAGTTTGTTTCTTCTTTAATTAGCTTGTTAATGCTTATTGTTATGTTATTAGGTGTTTACAAGAGTTGTAAGAGCTTATGAAGTATAAAGAGATGAATTGAGCATAAAAAGAAGCAAAAGGAGCTTAGGAGTGTCTTATTCATGGTATTTGGAGGCTAATGGTGAAAAGCGAATGATTCGAACATCAGTCATATTAAGCTTTTTAGACGGCCTTAATAGAACTTGTATGTAATTCACTATTTAGAGTGTAAATCGGCCTTATGGGCTTAGAGGACCTTAATTGATATATAAAAATTAATGCTTGTTTGGTTTCTACAGTTAATTTATTTAAGTGAATTAATTATTGCAATAGTGTCAATGATTGATACTTAATTTTCATAGTGGATATATATCTTTCTACTAAGCCATTATTATATTGTATTAGTTGCATTCTTGATACTTTTAGCTTTCAGTTTAATTTGATTAGTAACCCCTTGTTTTCTTTATTGTTAGTATGTGAAAATACTTAAGTTCACTTTGCTAATTAGTCAACCATTCTCTGTGGGATCGATCTCTACTTGCTCTTGCTACAACTAAGTTAGTCTAGTAAAGTACTTTATTTGATTGGTGCATTTGGCACGCATCATCCACCAAGCGTGCCAAATTGTCATTTCTTCATGAAATTGATTACACTCAATTTACGCGTGTCAAAAACATGTATGGCCATTCCTCACGTGTGAATTGAATTGTAAGTGTATCAGAGATGTGTATGATCCCAATCTGAATTCTAAATAGAATGATTGGTGGGAAAAAAATAACCTAACTTTCCCTTTGGTTTCCTAACTCCACTAGGATGCGCTTCGTTAGGATCTTTACTTGTTCGGCTTTTGTGAAATTGGAAAATGACTTGATCACTTGAGAAAACTTAAAAGGAGGCTTGTGCATTGAAAAGTAAAATTGTACTTGAAAAGTAAATTGATCATTGCAAAAAATATAAATATTACATTGCAAAAATAAATTGAGCACTTGATTGAAAAGTAAATTGAGAGCTTTGCTGAAAATTAAATATGTGCATTGAAAAAGTAAATTGATCGCTTTTCGAAAAAAGTAAATTGATTGCTTTACAAAAAAATAAATTGATTGCTTAGGGGAAGGTAAATTTGTGTATGCAAAAGTAAATGATCACTTTGAAAAAACTAAATCGTCACTTCAAAAGTAAATTGGGCATTGATTGGCTAATTGCTTGAAAAGTATATATGTACAGAAATTGTAAATTATAAATTGGAAATTAAAAGTAAATTTATAAGAATTGAAATATGGACAAAAAAAAGCTATAAATTGCATGAAAAATTGAGAAGATTGCTTACAGGAATTAAAATATATGCAAAGAAAATGTAAATTATTTGCTTAAAAAGTAAATTGGGCATTGATTGGCTAATTGCTTGAAAAGTATATATGTACAGAAATTGTAAATTATAAATTGGAAATTAAAAGTAAATTTATAAGAATTGAAATATGGACAAAAAAAAGCTATAAATTGCATGAAAAATTGAGAAGATTGCTTACAGGAATTAAAATATATGCAAAGAAAATGTAAATTATTTGTTTGAATTGAAAATAGAAAATTGAAATTGAAGCTAATGCTAGATTGAAATATAAAATATTGCTAAAAAATGCAAAGAGATTGTTGAACCCCTTTAGTGGTTCGAGTTTAGTTATGTATTGAATCATTTGGATACATTACTGTTTTATTGAATATAAATATGTAAATAATTAATATTTAATATAATTATGATTCAAGAGTTTAAAGTAAGCATTTCTATGAGATGTAGGATATTTATGAATGTTTTTAATGCAAATATGGCCTACTTGTTTAATTTGTCTAAAATTTTACTATCCAATATTTTATGGGCCATAATTTAACCCAATATTTTATGGGCCATAGTTTAACTATGCTAACAATAAGGGCTAGAATAATCAATTACCTGACACTTATCCAATATCTTAGCCAACTAATTTAATATGTTACCCTTTTTTACTTAAAGCTTATATTTTTATTTGTCGTAATTAATGGGCCATTTTCTAATAAACCTTTATGAGCTATTATTTGGATAAATTTCAATAATTATCCCTGAATTTATGTAGTTGTAACATTACAGTACTTTAACTTTAAAGTGTAATATAAAACCCCTTAAACTTTCAAATTTTATACAGTAAAATCCCTCTGACTTTCACTTACTGATTTTTCAGTTAGAAACTAATGTGAACAGCTCTCGCATGATGCTTAGTCAAAATTTCTCTCTCTGCTCTTATGCAAAGTGTAAAATTATTCTCTCTATACGTGAAAAATTATTTTGTCTGTAAAGAGAAAAAATGATTCAATTTACACATGGCTTGAGAGAGAAATACGAAATATTGACTAAGCTACATGCTAGAATTGTCCAGATTAGCGTCTAACTGAAAAATCGGTAATTAAATATTAGAGGGATTTTACTGTGTAAAATTTGAAAGTTGATAGGGTTTTATGTTACATTTTTAAGTTGAGGGACTGTAATGTTATAACTAGATAAGTTCAAGGATAGTTATCAAAATTTATCTGCCATTATTTAGTAACCAATACGCTAATATCAGCTATGTAATGACCCATATCCATAATTCATTTAAATGTTATTATTTTATTAATTTTTCAATCATAAGGGTTAATTCATATCACTAATTTAATTTTATAAATGGATAATATAATTAACAAACTAATATTCACACTTTAACTAATGGACCCATATTCTTTTTAGAAAATTTAACATTAGATAATTAATTTGTTAATTATTAATTTAGTTGATTAATTTAAGAATATTAATTTCTTTTTTAACAAATATGGGTTCACACCATTAAGTAATAATGGGCTAATTTAATTATTTAATTATTAATTTTTTATTTTATTTAAAATATTTATATTTTTTATTTTATTGAGCCAATATTTTATTAAAAAATAACCTAAATTTTATTGATCAAATTTTTTAGTAATGATTATTTTTTACCACATATATGAGCCAAACGTTTAATGATATAGCTAGGTCCAATAAATTAATTTTAGCCTAAAAAAGTTATATCATAAAATTTTAAAAGTTGATCGAAATTGTCTTTATTAGTTGACCTAAATAATAAGCTAAATTTAAAGTGGATTTGTAAATAATAAAACAAATTTAATTAATGGCCAATTAAACTATATAAAATTATTACATAATTTGTTATTAGTTTAAGTTGGATAAGTCCCAATAATTTGAATTAAATAAATAAATTAGCGGTACAACTGTTATAGACCTAATAAATAATTAGTTTAAAGTAACATATTCAATATTTAACCAAGTAATTTAAATTCAATATTTTTTTTATCTAAATTGGATCAATATTTTAATATAACATTCTATGTATAATCACTCACAATTATTGTTAACTAGATTAGAGGTCTATATAAATGTTTTAATTTTATTAATAATTTAACATATGGGCTATTACCAATTTTTATATTGGGGATAACAAATATTTTTATTGGCTCATAGTCATGGGCATTAAAATATTGAAAAGTCAAATATTGGCCCACATTTAGTCCAAATTTTTAGCCCATATATCCAATTTAAAAATTAGTTTCTTCCTGCTATAACAAATTTCTAAATGTGGATATGAGCCCATCTAAGTTTTTAATTTAAATCAGTGCATAAAAAATTAGTGACATTATTACTTTATTAACCCATTAAATCTATAAAAATAATTGGCCCAAGAATAAGAATTATATTGGCTCAAAAGATTATCCCAAATAACTTGTTTTAACTTTTGGAAATGTGATCCTCAAGTTTAAACTCTAGTTTTCCTAAAGCGTGTTTTAGGGGCTTTTTAGTGAACCCTTATCAAATCACGACATTCATTCTAATTTAAAATATCCCAAATAACTTGTTTTAACCTCTGCAAACATGGTCTTCGAGTTCAAACCCTACTCTTCCTTAAAACATGTTTTGTGGGCCTTTTTGGTGAACCCTTACTTAACCTGCACAACATTCATTCTAACTTTAGGATCACCTTAGTTTCATCCCTAACAGACCAATTATTAAATTTCATATCAAAATTTTATCATTTGCCTTGTGATCTAAAATCCCATATCAATTGAACCTTTTGTTCGAAATATATTCGAAACCTTGTCAAATCTTTGCAAAACATTGATTTTACCTTTAATATCATTATTTCAGTGTTTTTTTAAATTGTCTAATTCTTATTTTAAGTGTTTGATTATTCTTAATGTTAGTAGTATGCCCTAGAGCATATTATTTAGTATGTATCTTGTACATATTTTATTAATAAAAAAGGCAATTTCACTTTTTCGTTTACATAATATATTTATGTGTAATAGAAAATGTCCATTGATATTTTGTTAGAAATTTTATTATTAAGTTGTTAAGAATATGAGTGACAGTATTTCTAGCACAAAGTATCATAAATTAGTTCTGTCGAAGATACTTCACAATAAGGACATGACTTATCTAGAAAGATTGTAATCATGTTTATTCCCAAGTTACTTATATGAGATGTAAATAAGATGGAATGGTGAGTCTCATGCCATATAACAAACATGATAGGCACTTACACATGATAAGTAGGCCAAATCAGTGACGCATATGACAAGCACATGGAGTTTACACTTGTCAATGCATTGTCATATATCATATCAGTGCATATAATCTTTAGACTTGAGATAATAAAGTTATCTTGTATATAGGTGGTTTGAGTTTGATACTGCTTTCATACTTGTACTGTGTATGGGTATATGGGCATGTGTTGGCTCCTACTAGTTATATATGGAGGTAGGTATTGATCAAGATGGAATCTGTTACCCTAAGTAAATAGGGATAAAATCCTATGTTCATTTAATTGTTCTTGATGTTTCAAGTTCCTGGCCAGGACAGACAGATTTAGTCAGAAAAGAGTTTCTGACAAGAAAATCTTTTTAATCAAGAATTAGAATTAAAAGAAAACATAATATTCATAGCAAATGGGGTTTAACATAGACCATGACTACAGCTCGAATTGAGATTTTATAACAGAGAGATTCTAGTGCATGATAACATATGACTATAGGTTCATTTAAAGGTATTCCTTGTTACTGATTGGGTGGTCATGGCATGCTATGCTAGGTGTCAACCATGGTCTATGAGATGCCTAAAATGATTTAGAGAAATCATTTATGGTAAGAAAGAGTTCTGATGATATTAAGAGTTAATATTATATCTCATTGCCAATTAGTGATGACCTAGTAAGTCACACACATACACAAGATAATCGCCAAGTTAAATGTGATGTAATTGATTAATTAAAGAGTTTAATTAATTATTTAAATAGGTTTAGTTTGCAATTAGATTGCAAAGTCCCTAGCATGTCTTGAAATAAAATCTAGGTTATTGGATGTATAGTATAAGTTAAATTTATATTTAAAGTGTTTAAATATGAATTTAATTATGAGAAATTAATTAATAGAGATTAATTAATTAATTTATATTTGATATAAATTGATTAGAAGAGGAGAAATAATTATTTTGGGTTGAGAACTCAAGATTAAAACACAAGGGTAATTTACTCATTTCACAGGGTGACATGTGGCATCATGAGATGGTGACATATGGCACCATATAAGTTTGCCATTTGTCTTTCTATCATGCAAGGGGATCAAAGTCAAGATTAAATCTAACTTTGACACTTGGCTTAATGTGATTAGGTCAATTAAAATTAAGATGCAATCAGGTGATGACATGTGGCAAGAGTTTTAAGTAATGACCTAATTATAAAAAGGAAAAGAAAGAAAAATTCAGCCACTCTTCTTATTCCCTCAAGTGTGCCGCCACCTATCTCTTTCTCCTCTCTTCATCTTCTCTCATCAATTCAAAGAGAATTGCCCATATTCCTTTGAATTAAAATTGCTAGAAATTGTTTCTAGTGTCCTATACACATCTACAACCTCTCTAAAGGCAAATCCCTAATTTCTAATTGGTTGGCAAGGCTTGAGAAGCTGGTTTAGGGGCTGCCATTGGTGATCTTGGTGTGGACAAGCTAGAGGACAACTCTTAAGGTCCTATGTACTTCACAAAGGTACCAATTACATCTATAGTGCATCAAAAGGTTAGTGCACATATTATTCTTTTAATCTAGGATTCTAATGAATTAATTTATTAATTCAAAAATCTTAAATAGCAAATATAGATCCTAATACATATTAAAAGTGTTTTAATATACAATTGAACATTGAAATCAATTAGGCATATAATGGATATGGCATGATGCTTGAAACCCTAGAAGAAAAATTTTGTATTCAATGTTCTAATCTGTCAATTTACATGCTTCTGCTTCTTCACATAATTTATTTAGTCTTTGTTTTCCAAACCAATATGTCATTTTAGTGCCCTTGAAAGCACATTAAATAACTTCTTTTTTAACAAAAACAACCTTAAATTGTCTCAAATAACTTGTTTGAGCTTCTAGAAATGTGATCTTCAAGTCTAAATCCTAGTTTTCCTCCAAACGTGTTTTAGGGGCTATTTTAGTAAACCCTTATCAAACCTGCCTAGCATGTATTCTAACTTTAGGATTACTTTAGCTACATCCCAAATAGATCTCATGTTAAATTTCAAGTCAAAATTTTATCGTTTGCCTAATAATCTAAAATCTTTCATTAATTCACCCCAATTGAACCTTTAGTTATAAATCTGCTTGAAACATTTGTCGAATCTTTCCAGACCCTTGATTTTACCTTTAATATCATTATTTCACTGTTTTTAAATTGTCTGATTCTTACTTTAAGCATTTGACTATTCATAATTTATTTATTCTTTGTTATTTCTTTGCAACCAAAATGATCTGTCATCTTAATGCCCTTGAAAGCACATCAATAAACTTTTATTTCATTAAAAGCAACCCTAAAATAAACACAAATAACTTGTTTTAGTTTTTGCAAATGTGAACTTCAAGTCAAAACCCTAGTTAACCTCAAAACGTGTTTTACTGTCAGTTTTAGTGAACTCGTATCAAACCTGTCTAGCATTCGTTCTAAATTTATAATTGCCTGCGTCCCAAATAGACCTCATATTAAATTTCAGGTCAAAATTTCATCGTTTGCCTAGTGATGTAGAATCTCACCTCAATTTGCCTCAGTGGAACATTTAGTTACAAATCTATTTGAAACCTTGTCGAATTTTCACAGACCCTTGATTTTACCTTTAATACCATTATTTCAGTATTTTTAAATTGTCTAATTCCTATTTCACTATTCATAATCATTAAAATTATGCTACATTAGTAACAACATATAAAATAATAATATTTTGTCACATCAGCCATTATGTCAGCAAGAACATAAATGTTTCTATCAATCACTTACCACGTCAGCAACAACATATTAAAAATGATTTTTTTGCCACATTAGCACCCCCCCAATTCCTTAATTTGACCACGCTATAATAAATACAAAAATTTTAAATTAGGCCAAAATTGACCAAAAAAAAAAAGTTTTGGCTATAATTGCAAAAAAGTATAAAATTTTGGATTTTTTTTATAACATTTGGCTTATAATTTAATCAACTTTAAATTATTTATATTATTATATTTTTAATTATTTTTATTATGAAATCTTTGTTAAAAATTTTGAAAGACAAAAAGTTTAGTTTACATAAAAAGTTATAAAAATAAAATATAAATATTTGACTTATTTATAATTAATTAATAATTTAATATTATTTTATTTTAATTTCTTATATATATATGTATGTATGAGCAGGAAGGTATTTCCAAAAGAATATGAATATATTAATTTAATAATTATAAAATTGATATTCTAAAATATTTTTATAATGGCCCATATTGGTCAAGTTGAATAGCCCATATTTTGTTAGGTCAATAAACTTCAAATTATTAGAATATAGCCTCGCAAAATTATTTCTTTTACGATTATAACAACTTAGTTGGGCGATTAAGATATTCTTTTTAGCCTAGTAAAAGGTTTTGCTCTAATTATACGCACCTAGGTCCACTACTATTCCATTATGTTGATTTTAAAATAATTGATAATATTTTAATAATTTAAAATTTTTTATATTAGTCCAATTAAACAATAAAATTATTGAGCTCATATTCCACTAATTTTGTTCAATATTCTGAATTATTATAAAATAGACATTAATTAATGGCCCACATTAATGTTGGCCAATAATGTACTAATGTCTATCTTAATGGTGATATCATTATAATTAATTTTTTTAATTTAGAGCATTAATATTATCTAAATGTATATTATTGGCCTAATAAAGAATATATTCATATTTAAATTACTAATTAACAAGTTGTAAAGTTCAAAAATTTAATGATTATACTTACATTTAAAGTTTTTTTTAAGTAATAAAATAAATTAAATTGTGAATAATTAAAAAAAAATTTATTAATCCAATTAAATAGAAATTTTAAATGTGGCTCACAGTATATTCTAATGAAATCAATATGTAATAATAACAATTAATCTTTCAAAAATTATCACGT
The DNA here is from genome assembly GCF_030052815.1 of Hevea brasiliensis. NCBI lineage: Eukaryota > Viridiplantae > Streptophyta > Magnoliopsida > Malpighiales > Euphorbiaceae > Hevea > Hevea brasiliensis. The sequence goes on along the minus strand of NC_079509.1, from coordinate 38,123,881 downwards.
TAAATTCACCTTAGCTAATGGACCAAATTACTAGACCAGTAATGACGATTAAAATATCCTAATTTTTCAAAACTTTTAATTATTATATGAGTATTAAATATTTTTCCCTATATTTTTAAAATTATCAACAAATCAAGCTATTTGTTTCTCATCTTAAATTATATATATATATATATATATATATATATATATTAACATTTATCAAATTAATTTTTGTTCAAAATTTTTGCTTAATTAATTTTATTTAAATAAATTTTCTTTTGTTTTGATTGTAACTTTTAAATCAATTAATGGAAAATTATTTAAAATTGTTTTTTAATTCTTTTTATACATCAATAATGGAGATCATTGAGCCAATGCCACTGGAATATTCAAAGGATCAACCACAAGGGCAAGGGTCGGGGCAGTACAAGGGCTAGTTCAAACTTATTGTGGTAAAGAACCTGAAAATGGAGAGTTCTGCATGATAAGAGAACTCAAATGGGTGATTCTTGCTCATGTATTCAAGGATGGAGGTCACCAAGTGCAATGCTAAACAAACCCACCTTTTCGAGTGCTAAAAGTGTTAAAATTCGTCAATTTCTTCAAGAGGCTAAAGCTTTCATGGCTAGGGCTTGCAAGGGTAGCTTCAGCACAGCATGGGCGTATTTTCACAGAAGAAACATTTGAAAATTTGGGCTGTAGCAGGCAACATGCCCTGGGCATGTGATGAGGGAAGAAAATATGGCCTAGGCCATGTTTTGCTAAAAACCACAAATTTGCTTGTTTTGCCAAGGGTTACACACCCTAGGCATGTAAATAAGTGAGGCGCACGCTCTGGGCATGGGATAAATTTCAACAACTGTCCTTGAACTTATATAGTTGTAACATTACAATCCTTTAACTTTAAAATGTAACATAAAACCCCCTAAACTTTCAAATTTTGCACAGTAAAATCCCTCTGACTTTCAATTACTAATTTTTCAGTTAGAAACTGATGTGAATAGCTCCCGCATGGCACTTAGGCAACATTTCTCTCTCTTCTTTTATGCAAAGTGTAAAATTATTTTCTTTACACATGAAAAATTATTCTTTCTATATAGAGGAAAATGATTCAATTTACACATAGCTTGAGAGTGAAAAGAGAAATACTGACTAAGCTCCATGCTGGAAATGTCAATGTCAGCGTTTAACTGAAAAACTGATAATCGGAGATTAGAAGGATTTTACTATGTAAAATTTAAAAGTTGATGGGATTTTGTGTTATATTTTTAAGTTGAAAGACTGTAATATTACAACTAAATAAGTTCAGGGACAGTTGATGCGTCCCACATCGGTTCTGCAGGGAGGTCTTGGGTGTTATATATATGGGTTTGAAAACCTCCCCTTGTGAGCTAGCTTTTGAGGTGGAGTTAGGCAGGTTCATATCATTTGGTATCAGGGCCTCACTCTGTATGGGTCGGTGGGCCATGTACAAAGGTTCCTTGACGTTCTTCGAGAGAAGTCGGAGTGAACGAGTCATAACCCCAGTTGCTTCATGAGGACGTTCAGTCTAAAGGGGTCGAGAATGATCGTCCCACATCGGTTCTGCAAGAAGGTCTTGGGTGTTATATATATAAGTTTGCAAACCTTCACTTGTGAGCTATGTTTTGAGGTGGAGTTAGGCGATTCATATCAACGATTGTCAAAATTTATCCTCTAGGCATGTGGACTTCATAGCCTATGTTTTAGACGATTTTATTTTGGTTTTTTTTGTAATATTTTTATGTTTTTCTAGGGTTTTATGATATATTAGCAGCCACCCATAAATACCTTATGTTTCTAATGTTTTTGACAATTTTTTTATTATCAATTAAACATTGAGAGTGTTTTCTCCTTTAACATTCTTATTGAATTTTTCTTCTCGACAAGTCTGATTGGCTTTCAAGAATTAATTACTTTGATATTCTTGGTTCTCTACCACAGGTTGATATTGGGCTTTGAATCTTTTGTTTTCCTAATTGAATTATTTGCTTGGTTCTCTACCATAAGGTTGGTTTTGGATTAAATAATATCAAGTAGAAGAATCTGATTGTGAGAGTTTTGCAGAATTGGATCAATTATCTTGGGGGTTCCTTGGCAAGTCCATTGGGGTCTCATCAATAAATTTTCACCAATTGTGATAGTAATTTTTTAATTAATTGATGGTATACTAAATTAAAATACCTTATTTAATTCTTTTTATATATAAATTAATTATAATTTTTATGATTACTTTGTTTAAAATATGATAATTACTTTATTCACAAAAAAATTTTAAACATTATGAATTTTTTATATTTTATCATATAAATTTAAGTAAAGTGATATTTATCTTTTTTTTTAGTACTTTAAAAATATATAATAAATTAATGAAAAATAATATTACTCAATAATACATAAATATAATATTTTTTGTAATTAATATAATAAAATTTATTTTAAATTAATAATAATGAATTGAATTATTTAAATTAATAAAAACATATAACATTATTATTAATTAAACATAATATTTTATTATATTATTTTCAAAAAGGCTATATCTTTATATTTTTGCAAAGTGCTAAAACTATTTTTTCTATTAGCAAGATAAATTTTTTGTAAAAAAATTTTTTTTATAAAAATTATTATCGCTTTACATAAATTTATGATATAAAATATAAAAATTAAATTTTGGAATAAATATAAAATATGTTTATATCATCATTCCCAATCCCTTTAGACTGAACGTCTTCATGAAGCAATCGGAGTTATGACTCGTTCACCTTGACTTTTCTTGAAGAATGTCCGGGAACCTTTATACATGGCCCATCGACTCGTGCAGAGTGAGGTTCGGATACCAAATTATATGAACCTACCTAACTCTACCTCAAAAGCTAGCTCATAAGGGAAAGTTTGCAAACCCATAAATATAACACCCAAGACCTCCCCACAGAACCGATATGGGGCGCATCAGGAAAATAATTTTGTTGAAAAAAAATAATAAAAAGATGGATAATCAAAATATTAGTTTGGGGTGTGGTTATACTGTCCTTAAAATAATTCTGATATAAGTCACTATCTTTCAAAATTTAGTAGACTCTTTCTAATATTATAGGGAATCAGGAATTAGTAGAAATATAAATAATTTTTGATAATTGAGACTAATAATTTTTTAATAAAAAATAAAAATAAAATAAGTCGGATAAAGAATTTAAGAATAAAATATGAGAAGAAAATTTTTTCTAACTAGAAAATTAATAATCTTATCATAATTGAAAATAACTGAATAATTATAATAAAAAAAGAGAAATTTTAATGAAATTAAATTAATTAATTTTATATTTAGAGAATTAATAATTTTATCACAATTGAAAGCAATGGACTAATTATAATAAAAAATAAATTTGTAAAATATTTTTTCATAAAAATTGTTATCACTTTACAAAAATTTATTATATAAAATATAAAAATTTCATAGAAATTAAATTTTTAAATAAATAAATAAATATAAATATATATATATATATATATATATATATATATATATATATATATATATATATATATATATGTCATTATTTCTATTAATCTAATAAATTTTACAAAGATATAAACATAATTTTTATATAGTAAATTATTTTTCAATCAACTTTGCTTGTTGTTATAATCATATTTATCATTTCTCTTTGAAATTATATGACTATATCAAAATATAGTTGAGAAATGATTTCTGTATAAAAATATAATTATAGCACAAGTCACTATCTTTCAAGATTTAATGGACTCTTTCTAATGTTATAAGGTATCAGGAATCAAAAGAAATATAAATAATTTTTTTATAACTGAGACTAATAAATCTTGAAAAAAAATAATAAAAATAAAGAAAATCTTGAAAATAATTTAAGAAACAAAATATTAGAAAAAAAATTCTAATTAGAGAATTAATAATTTTATTATAATTGAAAGAAATTGAAAACTTAAAATAAAAATAGAAAAAAATTAATGAAAATAAATTAATTATATTTTATAATTAGAGAATTAATAATTTTATAATTAAAAGCAATCGAATAATTATAATAAAGAATGAAAAAATTGAATGAAATTAAATTAATTATTTTTTATAAATAAATTATCATTTGTAATCTTATATCGCAAGGCCTTCTCTTAGAATGTCACATGGCAAGTTTTTGAAAGATTTTAGCCTATACATTAATTATATGTAAATAGGTTTAATTGAACCTTAGATTTTCAAAAGTGTAAGGAACATTGTCTACCACTAGGCTACATCTCACATTTGTTATTTGTATGTGTATATGTGTATATATATAAGTATATAACTTGCATATTTTTAATATAAAAAATTATACTGTATATATATTTTTAAACTTGCAAATTTTATATTTTCAGCATTAAATAAAAAAATTATATATTTTTACATATTAATGATTTTTTTTAATATAATTTCAACATTGATAAATTAAAGTAAATTAATGAAATTTTATTGTTACTCTCGCCACACAGTCCCCCCCCCCCCCCCTCCCTCCCTCTCTCTCTCTCTCTCTCTCTCTCTCTCTCACACATGTATTACTTACACAATTAATTTCTTTATCTTAATATATAATTAATTTCTATATACATCCTCTTTCTCCTCTCCTATCGTTATATATCTATTTCATTACATACATTATTACTCTCTCCCTATGTAATCATCTCTCTCTCTATATTGCTTACCCTCTTATTATTATATATCTATCAGTATAATGCCCATGCTATGCATGGACAATTTATAATATTTATTTTTTTAATTTAATTTTTAATTATATTCTAAATAAAATACATTATTACTATTAAATTAATTTTCAATTAAAATTTTTCTCTTATTTAATTTAATTTGAATAAATTTTTATCTATTATAATAATAAATTATTAATTAATTTATAGTGTAATTAATTAAAATATCTATTTAATTCTTTTTATACACATATTAATAGTAATTTCCATGATTACTTTGATTAAAATGTAATAAAATTCTTTATTCTAAAATAATTTAAATTTCAAGAAATTTTTATATTTTATTGCATAATTTATGTAAATTGATTTTTTTAAGATTAGAGAAAATATATTAGATTAATGAAAAAATAGTATTATTTAAAAATTATATAAATATATTTTTTATTATTAATATAATAAAAATATATTAAATTACTACTAATGAATTGAATTATTTAATTTTAATAATAATGAAAATATATAACATTATTATTAACTAAAAATAACATTTTATTATATTATTTGTTAAAAATATTATATCTTTAAATTTTTATAAAGTGTAAATTTTTTTATTAATATGATATATTTTTAATAGAATAATTTTTTTTATAAAAATGGTTATCGTTTTGCATAAATTTATGATGTAAGATAAATATATTTCATTAAAATTAAAATTTTAAAATATCATCATTTTTATTAATATAATAAATGTCAAAAATACATACTATTGTTCAAAAGACAAATTCTATAATTTTAATATTGTAATTTTATTTTTTTAATCATTTTTACTTGTAGTTAAATCTTCGATGTAATCATATTTGTATTCTATTTTTAAAATTTTACTTCTATATAAAAATATAGTTAAGAGATAATTTATGCATAAAAATTTAGATATTTAATTAAAATTTGAAAATATTTCTGTTGAAAATTAATAATAATAAAATATGAATAATCAAAATATTAATAATAGTTACATTTGATGTATAATTATAATGAAATAAAATATTAAAAAGTTTAAAAAATATTAAATAAGAAATTTATAAAAAAAATTAGTAATTAAATAAATATTAATTAAATATATTTAAATAAATAAATTTTGAAAATGATAACTAATAACTTAAAAAAAAATAAAAAATAGAGTAAATAAAAAAATTTAAGAGCACTTAAGTAAAATGAAAATACATGGTGAAAAGAGAATGGTTAATATGTATCAAATGTCTCATATGACATATTACATATGGACAAATAAATAGAAATTATTTAAATAAAAGTTTAATTTTATAATTAGATATTTATTTAATTGAAAAACAGTAACAAAAGAATTTAGATTCAATTTTTATAACAGTAAAATGTTTCTCATTTATTTGGCCATTTCAATTCAATGGCTATAAGTTAGCCATAATAATAATAATAATAATAATAATAATAATAATAATAAACATTAATCAATATTAGGAAAGTGAAATAAAAAAAATATTAAAATTATTAACTTAAAAATTAATACATACTAATTATAAATAAGTCAAATCTCTATATTTTATTTTTATAACTTTTTATATAGACTATACTTTTTATCTCTCAATTTTTTTAACAAAAATTTCATACTAAAAATAATAAAAAATATAACAATATAATAAAAATATTTATTAAAGATATGAAATAATTTAAGGTTGATTAAATTATATGATAGTTGATTATGAGATTACAAATTAATGGTCAATTTTCTTTAAATTAATAGTCATCGCTGACTTTTATTATTATTATTATTATTATTATTATTATTGTTGTTGTTGCTGTTAAATTAATTTTTATTTTAAACTATTATTATTATTATTATTATTATTATTATTATTATTATTATTATTATTATTATTATTATTATTATTATTATTATTATTATAGAGGGTGATATGTAGTAAATAATATTTTTGCATAGATGAATTTATAAAAAAAATAATATAAATAATTTTTAAATATTGCATTTAATTACAAAAAGTTTTAATTTTTAAAAATCAAAATTTAAATAAAATAATAATTTAAATCATAAATATTAAAGTAGAATGGTAAATAATATTGATAATTAAAAGAGAAATAAAAAAGAACTAAATAATAATAATAATTATTATTATTATTATAAAAGAGTATAAAAAAGAGTTATTAATGGAAGATGACACATGGTAAGTTTTTCAAAAAAAAGTATTACATGGTATTTCCTTGAGAATACCAAGAAAAATTTAGCTTGTTTTACATAAATAATAATAAATAGATTAATTTAGATAACAAATATTTAGAATGCTAAATATAAATGCTTATCAAATTTAATATAAATATTATATTTTAAATTCAAACTCATCTGAAAGTCGGTTAAAAAATATTTAAGCTCTATTTTAATAAAGAGAAATTAAAAGTGAATGATAGATTACTTCAATCCCTATTATATTGAAAAACGATAACAAAAGAATTTAAATTTAATTTTTATGATAATAAAATGTTTCTCATTTATTTGGCCGTTTTAATTCAATGGCCATAATAATAATAATAATAATAATAATAATAATAATAATAATAATAATAATAATGAGCATTAATTAATCTTAAGAAAGCAAAATAAAAAGCATATTAAATTATTAACATAAAAATTAATACATACTAATTATAAATAAGTCAAATCTCTATATTTTATTTTTATAACTTTTTATATAGACTATACTTTTTATCTCTTAAAATTTTTAATAAAGATTTCACAATAAAAAAAATTAAAAATATAACAATATAATAAAAATACGTATTAAAGATATTAAATAATTTAAGGTTGATTAAATAATATGCTAGTTGATTATGAGATCACAAATTAATTGTCAATTTTTTTTAAATTAATGGTCATCATTGACCTTCTATTATTATTATTATTGTTGTTGTTGTTATTGTTATTAAATTATTTTTTATTTTAAACTATTATTATTATTATTATTATTATTATTATTATTATTATTATTATTATTATTATTATTATTATGGTGGTGACATGTAGTAAATAATATTTTTACATAAATGAAATTATTAAAAAAATAATATAAATAACTTTTAAATGTTGTATTTAATTACAAAAAGTTTTAATTTTTAAAAATTAAATTTTAAAGAAAATAATAATTTAAATTATAAATGTTAAGGTCGAATTATAAATAATATTGATAACTAAAAGAGATATAAAAAATAAATAATTATCACTGTAAAAGAGTATAAAAGATAGTTATTAATGAAAGGTAATACGTAGCAAATTTTTCAACAAAAGTGTCACATGATATTACCTTGAGAATATATATATATATATATATATATATATATATATATATATATGTATTATTATTTTCTCTATACGCTACATTTAAAACCTCTCATAACTATCTAAATCCTTTAAAACTCTCTCTCTCTCTCTCTCTTTCAAAATGTATAATTACTTTTTATGTGTATCTATTCCACTTATTGTTAGATATCAATTTCGTTCCATATATTATTATTCTCTCCATATGCTACATTTAAAATTCTCTCATAATTATCTCAACCTTTTCGATAACATGTTAAATTATAATATAATTTTTCTTATTAATTTTTATTTAATTAAAAGTAATTTAAAATTCAAATTTTTAAATAATTAAGATAAATTAAACCATATTAATGTAAAAAATAATTTAGAAACTTTTTATATTATAACCTAAGTTTTATAAGTTTTGATATTGTGACTTAATTTTTTTTTTTACTAAATTTATTATGATTATCTTTACTCTATTGTGATTTAGAAAGTTTTTCTATATTATAATATAAATGTATGAAAGAGAGGAAATATTAGCTTTGACCAAATTGCTATCATTTTTGAAATTAATTATAATTTTATTATTTAAATTAATTTTAAGGTTTGCATAAATTTAAATTCTTAATTTATGGTTAATATAAATTCAAATTTTTAGTCCTATTTATACTTAACTTCAATTAAATATAAAATTTTTCAAGAAGTAATCAACTAAAATAAGAAAATAATAAATAAAAAAAATAATTTGATCATATTACAATATTAAATAAAATACTTTATTAGTATCTGATTTTTCAAATTTATACTTACAATTAGTTATTTATTATACATATTTTATTAGTTGCATATTATTTTTTAAGTTAATTTTCATCTAAGAATTTTTTTAATTGCAATGAAATAATATATTAATATTTATAAAATTATGAATATTAACTAAAATAAAATATTTAATGACTATAATTTATAAAAAAAGAAAATAAAAATAATATAAATCAATCAAAGATTATTATTAATTCTAAAATTTGTTGCATGAACAACTTAAAAAGAATTTTATTTAATTTTAATTAAAGATAAATACTAACAAAATATTTAAAAATAATTAAATTTAAACCTAATTAATTTATTTCTATTTATATTTATATAATTACAAGTATAATTTCTTAAAAATTATTATTATAGAGCTAGCATTATATAACTTATAAAATATTATTTTTTACATTAATAATAAATAAAGGAGTAATAGTAATAATATATTATTTAATTAGATTTATATTTATATTATTACGTTATTAATATTTTTCTATTTTTATTCTTTTCTGCATTGAAAATGGTGGTGTTTATAGTTCTTACTCTTTTGAATGAAAAAAGGGAATTGAAATAAAGAGAGATATTGTAAGAACTAAACTGTATTGAACTAAATTTATCTTATTGTATTGATATAGTTTTAATTTTCTTTTAATAACTGAATCAAGAATTATATTTTATCCAATCATAGTGAATACCAAAAAGAAATTTAATTAAAGCTGAAATAAATTTTATAAAAATATTTTTTTATTACTATTTCAGAAATATAATATAATTTTAATACAATTAAAATTTAAACACGTAATACATATGATATATTTATAATAACAGAAATTAATTTCAAAAATTATTCTATTTTCTAATTTTAAAAATAATTTTTTTTACATTAATCTAGATATACAATTTCATTTTATAAGTATGTATTATTTTAAATTATGAAAAATTAAAATAAAATATACACAAATCAAACTTTTAAAAAAAAAATTGAATAAATTAAATAAAATGAGCTTTACATTTATTATTAATTTATTTTAAATATTTTCACCTATTTATATTTTTAAAAGTTATTATTATATTTTTTTATTATATTACATTTAAGTTTAAAATTAAGTTAATATTACATATTAATAATATAACACAACTTTCATAAAAATATGATCGAATAAAAAATAATTTTAAAATTGATAAATATTTATATTTATATAATTAATTGAAATGACATTAAAGTTAATATTTATAATTTAAATAATTAAATATAATATGTATAATACTATGATAATATTATATAATATATAAAAAATTAATAAAAAATTATATAAAAAAATTAATTCATGTGTTTTTATAACAAGTATAATAACAATATATATATTTCAATAAAGTAACAATAACATGTAGCTAAATTATTTATACTAAATATATTATATGCATGAAAATTTAATTAATACTTATATAATATATAATTGTTAAAGAAAAATAAAATTATCATATTTAAAAAAATTTTATTTTAAAATTTTTTTAAATATGTGAACAAAATTTTTAAAGATAAATAACTAATATATACGAAAACTTTTTAAATATCTATATATTATTGCATTAATTAAATTTTAATATTAATTACTAAAATTTTAATATTTTTCATTTAAATATTTAAATTAATATTTAAATCTTATATACATAAATATAAATATAACGCTCATACTTTAAATACTAACAAAATTTAAGTATATAAACCATCTTGTTAATAAAACATAATTTTAAAAACTATTAACAAAGATTAATTTATTAACAAAATTTAAATTTGAGAACGAATATTTACTGACAATAAAATAGATTTTTTTTTTCTAAAAAAAAGATTGACAGGTAGATTTTAACCATCGCTGCTTTAGAACCTCATCAGCAGCCCCCTCCCCCCCTCGCTTTTAACTATCTCTGGTGGGAAAAGAAAGCAAAAGAAGGGGTGGGGAGAGATTTTCGATCAAATTCTCAGATCTCTCTCTGTACGAGTTCAAGACCTTTAATCGCTTTATCAAATAACCAAAATGGGCCAGAAATCGTTGATCTACTCATTCGTTTCCTGTGGAAACGTGATTCTTGCTGAGTACACAGAATTCAGTGGCAATTTCAATTCCATAGCGTTTCAGTGCCTCCAGTAGCCCCTGCGACCAACAATAAGTTCACTTACAACTGCGATGCCCACTCCTTCAATTACCTCGTTGACAATGGCTACAGTGAGTCTTTTAAAATTATTATTTTATGTTTGTTTCCCGAGAAATTAAAGAATCGAATGAAGTGTAATTTTTGTCAATTAATTTTAAGAAACATAATTAAAATTTATTTAAAATAAATTCTATGTTTGTGATGGATTTGAATGAAAGATTATGTCAAAATGCCACAAGAAATCCCCACCCACTGTTTTCGTTGTCTTAAATCCAAAACCTGTTTTCTTTCTTTCCTCGCGTTTCCTATGAAACCCTCTCCTCTTTCTTCTTCCATAATTTTATTTCTTTCTATGATAAATACTTTCTCTGCGCTCTCTGCACTAGTTTATCTCTCGTTCTCTGGTCATCTCTCGTTCTCGGTCCATTAGCCATGGGACGTGGTAGAAAGCGGCAGCTACCAGAGTTAACCCTCGATATATCGACGGAACTGCCAGAAACCGACGGCAATTCCCCGGAGTGTTGTGGATCCAAGGCGGGACATGGAGGCGGCGATGTTTTGCCACAGGGAAAGGAGCAGTCTGCGGAAAATAAGAGCACTACAGTGTAGTGAAGAACACTACAGTGGACCTATTGAACAGAGAGGTGAAAAAGTGGAAAAAGTTGAAGACGAAAGCCCAGCGAATGGTCAGACATGAAAGAGAAAGGTCAAGCTCGCCGCTCTTGGTTAGTGACCTTGGTGCTTTTATTATTTGGAAATTCTGAGAATAAGGTGTTTGGTGATTTTATTATTTGTAATTCTGAGATTGAGGTGTCTGGTGCTTTTACTATAAATTTTAAATAAGACTATGAAGTTGTGATTTGGAGATTTTAGATCTCTTTAAAATGAGTTTACTGTAAATTTTTTTTAATGGTTTTAAGGTGTTTGGAGATTTTTTTTAATGAAGTTGTGATTTGGTGCTTTTCTAATGGGTCTAATTTGTGCACCATGATGCATTTTATAGGGTAAATTTTAATAACTATTCTTGAACTTATATGGTTGTATTTCTGATTCTTAAATTTTTAAACGTAACATAAAACTTCATAAACTTTTAAATTTTGCACAGTAAAATCCCTCTAACTTTTAATTACTAATTTTTTAGTTGAAAACTGATGTGAACAACTCCCACATGATTCTTAGTTAAGATTTCTCTCTCATTTTTTATTCAAATTGTAAAATTATTCTCTCTGCACCTAAAAAATCATTATGTTTACAATGAGAAAAAGGATTCAATTTACACATAACTTGAGAGAGAAAAGAGAAATATTGATTAAGCTCCTTCATTGTTGGTCGTCTGGCGAAAAATCGATAATTAGAGGTTAAAGGGATTTTACTGTGTAAAATTTGAAAATTGAAAGGGTTTTATGTTACATTTTTAAGTTGAAGGTCTATAATGTTATACTAGATAAGTTCAGGGACGATTGTCAAAATTTATCCTACTTTTATATCCCAAAAGTCCCAACAGCCATTCTTAAAACCAATTACAAGGGCTTTGCTCTCTTTCCATGCTTATATGTCTCTGCTTTTTTTTTTTCATTTCAGTTTGTGCAATGCTTGAACTAAGACACTTTTAATGTGAAATTAAATATAACAAAGCAATATCATAGAATTGCTTGTAAATAGCCGTCTTACTATAGTATAGTCATGGTCAATATAGTATTGTGGTATAGTCATGGTACCTTCTGTTTTATCATGTTATAACTGGAGAATATACTTGACAGCTTGGTGTAAACAATTCTATGGCTTTGCCTTTTGGATAAGAAATGATACTTTTGTTTAATCCATTAAAGGCATTGTTATATTGGCTATGTGATGCAAACCTCAAGAACGATGTCTTAAAACCCACGAATAGGTTTGTTTTATAATCCCAAGAAAGCCAAAATCAAGTTCAAACGCTAAGAGAAATTTTAACCTATCAATTATAGAAAATTGAAAACCAAGATAATTCAAAGGTAAGATTAAGAATTCTTGATCCAAAGTTTATTATCAAATAAGAACCAAGAACATCAGGATTGTTAAATCCTACAATATTAATCACTTAGATAATTTAGTTTAGTTCAAAAAAGAACTTAGAAAAAATCCTATCTTTTATTAATTTTATCAAAAGTAATGTTCAACTGAAAAAGTATTAAGTTAGTCTTGTTGATATGAATCTGCCTAACTCTACCTCAAAAGCTAACTCACAAGGGGAGGTTTGAAAACTCAGATATATATCACTCAAAATCTCCTTACAGAATTGATGTGGGACGTATCACCTATATATGCGACTGAAACCCTAAATCTCCAAACTAAAAAAAAAAAAAAAGAAAAACCTTAAAAACTAATAAAAAAGCTGGAGTGGGTTGCACTCATACCTAAGGCCAAAAACACTTAAATAACGCCAAAAGCACATAAATTTAATCAAAAAAAATTAAATAAAAAATTCAGACCTATCCTAGATAAAAAAAAAAAACTGAAAATTAAAGCAGCTAAAATGCCAAGAAAACCTACAATAATAGAATTAAGACAAGAAATTAATTTGGTAAAGACTGAATTACATCACTTAAAAGAAAGGGTAGTCTTACTTGAAGTAAAAAATGATTCTCCGCTAATAGCTGAGTGAGAAGAAGAGGAAGAAGACAAGGTTGAAGATAATACTAATAGTATTAATAGCTTTCAGTATGTTAATCGGATAGATCGAGTTATCCCTCACAAATGGCATACTAGAATTACCATAGTAGTTCAAAAGGAGTACTTATTTAGTACCATAGCCTTAATAGATTCAGGCGCTAATTTGTGCTGTATAAATGAAGGATTAGTTCCCTCAAAGTATTTCTCTAAAACTATAGAGGAGTTACATACAGCAGACAGTAACAAGATGAGTGTTAGGTAACACGTGATAAGTTTTTTAAGAAAAATGCCATATGTCATTTACTGGAAAATATCTCTTTGCTTCATATATATATATAGATTAACAAAATTCCTATTCTATGCATGGATTAATTTGCAGTTTTAATTTTTAATTATTATTTAAATAATAACAAATTATTATTATTAAATTAATTTTTACTCAAATTTCTTTCTTATTTAATTTAATTTAATAAATTTTCATTAGTATTTTTTAATTAATTAATGATATACTTAATTAAAATACCTCATTTAATTCTTTTTTATATAAATTAATCATAATTTTTATGATTACTTTATTTAAAATATAATAATTACTTTATTCAAAAAATAATTTAAATATTATGAAATTTTTATTTACATCTTTCTCTCTTTCTGTTTCTATTATACTTCTCCCTCCCTTTATTCTACATCTCTCTCTCCCTCTCTCTCTCTCTCTCTCTCTCTCTCTCTTTCCCTCTCTATTGTACATCTCTCTCTCTCTCTCTCTCTCTCTCTCTCTCTCTCTCTCTCTCTCTCTATTGTACATTTCTCTCTCTCTCCGCCTCTGTCTATTATACATCTCTCTCTCTCTCTTTCTGTGTGTAATAACCTATATTTTTAAAATATAAATTTTATATTTTTATATAGTATCTAAATATTATTTTAATATTATCTAACTAACTTATAATTTTTGTAAAACTTTCATTTATATATTTTTTTAATGTTATTTCTAAACATATTTTATAAAATTATTTAATAATCCAATTTCAATTGAAATTATTAGTTTTAAGTATTAATATCAAATCAATTAACAAACTATATTATTGCATTATTGTTAACCTTGGTCTTAAGATTTGATTCATTTTTATTAATTTGATTATTATTATTATTATTATTATTATTATTATTATTATTATAATTATTTATTTTCTTTATTATTTAATTATACACATATTTGTATTTTGGAACCCAATTGAAAAGAATTTTGGACTTATTTGAATACAACCAAAAAGTTCAAGGACTGAAAGTGTAATTAAAAGTAAAAACAAAAAACAAATTTTAAAATTGTGCAACAGACCCCCCGAGTCTCCCTCTTCCTCACTTTCCTCCCTCCCCTCACCCATCTCATCTTCTCAGAAGCGAGGAGGCGGCCGACACTGCACCATCGGATGATGGTGGCATGATGCAAGTGGCAATGGCGACTTGCCAGTGAGCAAATGAAGAGAGAGAGGAGAGAGAGAACTGAATCTTTAAGGCTATTTTCTGGCCATTCCGGCCATCCTTCGGCCACACCATCGGTCCAGATTGATACCCCTCGCTCCATGGAAACATTCCCGACCAGTGGCAGCTCCCATGGTCTCTGGATTCACACAAAATGAGGAGAGAGAAAATGGGTCTTTTTCAAGCTTTCCTATCAGATTTTTAACAATCCAATCATCAACTGTCGAATTGACAATCCGAGACCACGGATGGACTTAGTGCATCGAGACCTTCGAGATGGACTAACCCAGCTCTGATTGGACACCATTTGAAAAAGGCGATCATCGGACAATCTAGATCGCTTAATGAGATTTTTGACTCTTTTCAATGTCCGTAAATTAAATATAATTATATGATAATTATTAATAATTTTTTAGCTTTGTTTAGGTGTGATCAAATCAGCGATAGCTCACTGCTTTTCGGGATCGAGTTTTGATCGATCTAGGTGTTTTGTTATTGTCTCGAGAAAGAGGTCGTGTTTACAATCATTCCTAGTGTTTTGAGGCGTCTGAGCGTGCTCCAGGTAGCAGAATTTGCAAAGGTAGTCTCAAACTTAAGTTGTATAGTTTTTACCTTGGCTAAGCTAGCTGATAAATCTGTAAAATACTCCTAGCTTAGAAAATTTTAGTAAAATGACTTTAATTAATATAAGGATGATGTGGAGGACCTTCAGAAATATTTTTATAATTTTTAAAGTGCTAAAAATAAATATTTAGAATTTACAAGAGTTAGGGAAAAGAGATAGAGTTTGGAGGATTGGACCTGGATTAGGATCCTTGTAGGCCACTGGATGGACATTATAATTGTTGTTGTCGACTGAGGCCTGTTTATTCTTTGTCATTGCATTTTTCTTGTGAGAGAGTTAGGTCCAATCATAAAGAAGACTCAAAATTTCAGCAAGACCTTAGAAAATTATTCTTATTTCTTTGATTAAATTAATTAATTAATTCTATCAGTAAATTTGATAGAGGTCAATGTATTTGTCTAGGTAATCGGTGTGGACCAACCTTTTTTCTCCTTTCAGCTAGACTGGCTGTAATTAAATCAACCAGTCTATGAGTTGAATATTGATTATTTTTGTAATTTCAATAATATATATATATATATATATATATATATATATATATATCTGGCATGCTCATGCATTCTATATATAATTAATTATGCACATAAATAGTTAATATATTATCAGAATTTTGATTGCTACATATTTAATTATTATTATTTATTTATGATTACCACCCTGAAAATTATTTAAAGCTCTGTGTGTGTGCTGGCATGAATATGGTGTGGATATGGGTATGGGTAGGATTGGTAGTCACGGCTAGAGATTGACTCACTGGGACTCGATCCTTATTTATGGATAAGTTGGGGGGAGTACGGCTTTGAGTTAATCTTGCTGACTCACGCACTTGGATTAATAAGTGAAAGTCCGGTTTGAGTTGATTTCATTGGTAGGTATTCGATTAAGAGGGCTTTATAAGGGATCAGCTTCCATATATATGTTGATGTGATACATTGGATGTGTGAGTAGCTCCAAATTAACTTTTTGTGGGAATATTGGATGAATTATTTATTTTATGTGTTGGATGTGCATTTCATGGTAGGACTGCACTAGTTATAAATAGTTATAGAAATTGCATCTATAATCAATATCTAAACTCTCTAAGTCGAACGCTCATTCTTGTTCAAATATTTTTCTCAGGTTATAGGAGGAGTGACTTTATTTCTTTAAGTCTAACCTGCATTTTTCTTCGCAGGTTGTGCTTATTAGGTAATAGTTTATTATGTCTATTTATTTATTTGTTTGTTTGTTTGTTTAATAACTAGAGCTTCGCTGTAACATTGGTTTATGTATATGTTGTGTTACTTAATGAAAAATTTATGATATTAAATAGTTTGTACATGTTGAGTATCAGGGTTGAGCTGGGCTCCCCTTGTTTTGGCTTCCTGATAGAAATTGGGTTAAGTTGTCCCAAACAAATTTATAATACTTTATTTTATTTTATTTGCATGTTAAGCCTTAATTTTGGTTTTGATTATTGGTTTGAGAACATAGAGACTTACTATTGGCCTCGGGGGCTTTATCTTGATCAAGTCCTAGTCTGGTCGACTTAGAAATAAGGTCATGACACACTCTCTCTCTCTCTCTCTCTCTCTCTCTCTCTCTCTCTCTCTCTCTCTCTCTCTCTATTATCTCCCTCTCTCTCTATATTACACATCGCTCTTTCTCTATCTCTCTTTCTCTCTCTCTCTCTCTCTCTCTCTCTCTCTCTCTCTCTCTCTCTCTCTCTCTCTCTCTCTTTTCTCTCTCTTTCTCTCTCTATTGTACATCTCTCTTTCTCCCCGCGCTCTCTCTCCCTCCCCCGTCTCGCGCTTTCTCTCTCTCTATCTAAATATATTATACATCTCTATCTCTCTCTCTATTATACATCTTTCTTAATTGGCCTAATATTCAAAAAATCTAAAACTTTACATGTTTTGCAATTATAGCTAAAACCTTTTTTTGTCAATTTTGTCCTAATCTAAAAGTTTTGTATTTATTATGGCCAAGTCAAATATTATTTTTTTCAATATGTTATTGCTGACATGGCGGGTGATGTGGTGGGAATTTTATTTTCTTGCTGACATGGCAAAAATATTTTTATTATATAAATTGTTGCTGATGTGGCATAACTTTAATAATTAAAAAAATCCAACACTTTTTGACTTTTGTCAATTATAGCCAATTCTATAAGTTTATTTCATTTACAACCAATTAACTAATTTTGATGCAACTTGGTCAAAATTTAATATTTTATTACCTAATAAAATTATAAAAATGAATATTTATATTACTTAATACAATAAAAAAATAATTTTCCCCTCTCTCTCCCCACATGTTTTTTTATTTATTTAAAAATTAAAAATCCATGCAAAAATGTCAATAATAACAATATTCTTCATTTTGGCAAATAATAATAATAATAATAATAATAATAATAATAATAATAATAAACATGTGGTTGAATGTCTATATATTATTGAATGATAGTGAATGGGAGGAGAGAGAGAGATAGATATAGAGATACTATTTAAAGGGAGAAAGGTGGGTAGTGGGTGCACACGTACATATTATTGGATAACAATTGGTAGGAGGAGAGACAGATGGGTAGAAGGATATTTTCAATTTTAAATAAATAAGAATTTATCTATTTTCATAAATAAGTTCTATATATATCACAAAGAGAGAGAGAGATAGAGAGAGAGAGAGATATATAAGGGAATATTATTTTTTTGTTATACTAAATGATATAAATATTTATTTTTGACAATTGAATTAAGAAAAAAAAATATTAATTTTCATCAAATTAAATAAAAATTAGTCAATTGGCTATAAATGATACAAACTTATAAGATTGGCTATAATTAACAAAAGTCGAAAAGTTTTAGATTTTTTAATTATTAAAGTTATGCTACGTCAGCAGCAATATATAAAATAATAATATTTTGCCACACCAGCCACCATGTCAGTAAGAACATAAATGTTTTTGTCACGTCACCTGCCATGTCAGCAACAGCATATTAAAAAAATGATATTTTTTGGCCGCGTCAGTACCCCCAATTTTTCAATTTTGATCGGGTCATAATAAATACTAAACTTTCAAATTAGGTCAAAATTAACCAAAAAAAAGTTTTTGCTATAATTGCAAAAACACGTGAAGTTTTGGATTTTTTTTATAACATTTGGCCTATAATTTAGTCAACCTTAAATTATTTTATATTTTTAATAAATATTTTTACTATATTGTTATATTTTTAATTATTTTTATTCTAAAATCTTTGTTAAAAAATTTGAAAGACAAAAAGTATAATCTACATAAAAAGTTATAAAAACAAAATATAGAAATTTGACTTATTTATAATTAGTATGTATTGATTTTTATTTTAATAATTTGATATTCTTTTTGTTTTAGTTTCTTTTATATATATATATATAGTATTCCCAAAAGAAAATGGATATATTAATTTAATAATTTTAAAACTGATATTCTAAAATATTTTTATAATGGCCCATATTGGTCAAGTTGAATAGCCCATATTTTGTTAGGTCAATAAACTTCAAATTATTAGAATATAGCCTCACAAAATTATCTCTTTTAAGAATATAACAACTTAGTTGGGCGATTAAGATATTCTTTTTTAGTCTAGTAAAAGGTCTTATTCTAATTATATGCACCTAGGTCCACTAATATTCCATTATGTTGATTTTAAAATAATTGATAATATTTAATAATTTAAAAGTTTTTTTTTATTTGTCCAATTAAACAATAAAATTAATGAGCTCATATTCCACTAATTTTTTTCAATATTCTAAATTAATATAAAATAGACATTAATTAATGGCCCACATTAATGTTGGCCAACAATGTACTAAGGTCTATTTTAATGGTGATATCATTATAATTAATTTTTTTAATTTAGAGTATTGATATTATCTAAATGTCTGTTATTGGCCCAATAAAAAATATATTCATATTTAAATTACTAATTAACAAGTTGTAAAGTTCAAAATTTAATGATTATACTTACATTTAAAGTATTTTTTAGTAATAAAAAAAATTAAATTGTGAATAATTTAAAATTTTTTTTATTAATCCAATAAATAGAAATGTTTAACAACTCATGCATATTCTAATGAAAAAAGTCAATAATATGTAATAATAACAATTAATCTTTCAAAAATTATCACATCAAATTCACCTTAGATTTGATGGGAAAAATTACTTGGCCAGAAATGACGATTAAAATATCCTAATTTTTCAAAAATTTTAATTATTATATGAGTATTAAATATTTTTCCCTATATTTTTAAAATTAGTAACAAACCAAGCTATTTATTTCTCATCTTTAATTATTAACATTTATCTAATTAATTTTGTTCAAAATTTTTGCTTAATTAATTTTATTTAAATAAATTTTCTTTTGTTTTAATTGTAACTTTCAAATTAATTTATGGAAAATTATTTAAAAATATTTTTTAATTCTTTTTACAGATAAATGATGGAGATCATGGAGCCAATGCCACTGGACTATTCAAAGGACCAACCACAAGGGCAAGGGCCAGGGCACTACAAAGGCTAGTTCAAACTTATTGTAGCAAAGAACTTGAAAATAGAGAGCTCAACATGATAAGGGAACTCAAATGGTGATTCTTGCTCAAGTATTTAAGGATGAAGGTCACCAAGTGTCATGCTAAACAAACCCACCTTTTCGAGCGCTGAAAGTGCCAAAATTCGTCAATTTCTTCAAGAGGCCTAAGCTTTCACGGTTTTGGCTTGCAAGGGAAGCCGACCACGGCATGGGTGTATTTTCATAGAAGAAAGCATCGAAAATTTGGGTCAGAGGAGGCAACATGCCGGGCGTGTGATGAGGGAAGAAAACATGGCGTAGGATGTATTTTGCTAAACCACAATTTTGCTTATTTTGCCAAGGGTTACACACCCTGTGCATGTAAATAAGTGAGGCACATGCTCTGGGCATGCGGACTTTGTAGCCTACATTTTAGACGATTTTATTTTGGTTTTTTTGTAATTATTTTGATGTTTTTATAGGGTTTTATGATGTATTAGCAGCCACCTATAAATACCTTATGTTGCTAATGTTTTTGACAGCTTTTTGATTATCAATTAAACATTGAGAGAGTTTTCTCCTCTATCGTTCTTTATTGAATTTTTCTTCTTGACAAGTGTGATTGGCTTTCAAGGATTAATTACTTTGATATTCTTGGTTCTCTACCATAGGTTGGTGTTGGGTCTTGAATTCTTTATTTTCCTAATTGAATTATTTGCTTAGTTCTCTACCATAAGTTTGGTTTTGGGTTAAGTAATATCAAGCAGAAAAATCTGATTGTGAGAGTTCTGCAGAATTGGATCAAATATCTTGAGGGTTCCTTGGCAAGTCAATTGGGGTCTCATCAATAAATTTTCACCAATTGTGATGGTAAGTTTTTAATTAATTGATGATATATTTAATTAAAATATAAATTTATGTAAAGTGATATTTATTTTTTTTAGTACTTTACAAAAAATATATTAAATTAATGAAAAACAATATTACTCAAATAATATATAAATATAATATTTTTGTAATTAATATAATAAAAATTATTTTAAATTAATAATAATGAATTGAATTATTTAAATTTAATAATAATAAAAATGTATAACATTATTATTAATTAAAAATAATATTTTATTATATTATTTTCAAAAATGCTACATCTTTATATTTTTATATTTTTGCAAAATGTTAAAACTATTTTTTCTATTAGTATTATATATTTTTTGTAAAAAATTTTTTTTCATAAAAATTATTATCGCTTCATATAAATTTATGATATAAAATATAAAAATTTCATAAAAATTAAATTTTTAAATAAATATAAAAGATATGTATATAATCATTCCTGACCCTTTAGACCAACGTCCCCATAAAGTAACAGGATCATGACATGTTCACCGAGCCTCTCTCAAAGAACGTCAGGAAACCTTTGTACATGGCCTATCTATGCGTGCAAGTGAGGCTCTGATGCTAAATGATATGAATCTGCCTAACTCCACCTCAAAAGCTAGCTCGTAGGGGGAGGTTTGCAAACCCATAGATATAACCTCCAAGACCTCCTTATAGAACCGATGTGGGACGCATCAAGAAAATAATTTTGTTGAAAAAAAATAATAAAAAGATGGATAATTAAAATATTAGTTTGGGGTGTAGTTACACTGTCCTTAAAATAATTCTAATACAAGTCGCTATCTTTTAAAATGTAATGGACTCCTTCTAATACTATAGAAAATCAGGAATTAGTAGAAATATAAATAATTTTTTATAATTGAGACTAATAAATTTTGAATAAAAAATAATAATAAAATAAGTCAGATAAAGAATTGAACAATAAAATATGAGAAGTAAAAAAAATTTCTAACTAGAAAATTAATAATTTTATTATAATTGAAAATAATTGAATAATTATACCAAAAAAAGAGAAAATTTAATGAAATTAAATTAATTAATTTTATAATTAGAGAATTAATAATTTTATCACAATTGAAAGCAATGGACTAATTATAATAAAAAATAGATTTGTAAAATATTTTTCATAAAAATTATTATCAATTTACATAAATTTATGATATAAAATATAAAAAATAAAAATTTCATAAAAATTAAATTTTTAAATAAATATACAATTTACGTATATCATCATTTCTATAAATTAATTTATTAAATTTTGTAAAGATATACCTATAATTTTGATATCATAACTTGTTTTTTTCAATCAACTTTACTTGTAGTTATAATCATATTTATTATTTATCTTTGAAATTCTACAACTATATAAAAATATAGTTGAGAAATGATTTCTGCATACAAATATAATTATTAATTAAAATAGGAAAATAATTTTATTGAATAAATTAATAAAATGATGAATAATCAAAATATTAGTCTAGAGTGTAGTTACACTATCCTTAAACTAATTCTGACACAAATCACTATCCTTTAGGATTCAATAGGCTATTTTAGAGTATCAGGAATCAATAAAAATATGAATAATTTTTTAATCATTGAGACTAATAAATCTTGAATAAAAACAATAAAAATAAAGCAAATCAGAGAAAGAATTTAAGAACAAAATATGAAAAAAAAATTCTAATTATAGAATCAATAATTTTATCATAATTGAAAGCAATTGAGTACTTAAATAAAAATAGAGAAAAATTAATGAAATTAAATTACTTATATTTTATAATTAAAGAATTAATAATTTTATTATAATTGAAAGCAACTGAATAATTATAATAAAGAATAAAAAAATTTAATGAAATTAAATTAATTAAATTTTATAAATAAATTACCACTTGTAATCTTATAATGTCACATGGCAAGTTTTTGGAAGATTTTAGCCTGTACATTAATTATATGCAAACAGATTTAATTGAACCTTAGATTTCTAAAAGTGTAAGAAATATTGTCTACCACTAGGCTACATCTCACATTTGTTATTTGTATGTGTGTATGTATATATATAAGTATATAATCTGCATATTTTTTATATGAAAAATCATACTGTATATATATTTTTTAAACTTGCAAATTTTATATTTTTAGTGTTAAATAAAAAAATTATATATTTTTACATATTAATGATATTTTTTAATATAATTTCAACATTGATAAATTGAAGTAAATGAATAAAATTTTATTATTACTCTCTTCAACATATTTTATTTTTTATCAAGTGATAAAAATTTAAAATCTTACATTTTTATGACTTAATACTTATAAAATTAACACAAATTTATATTCTGTGTTATAGAAAGATATTGTCCCAATCTGTGGCTTGCCACGAGTAATCGTGCTTGTTATATATCTATTTCATTCTATGTATTTTTATTCTCTCTATATGCTACATTTAAAACCCTCTCATCACTATCTAAATCCTTTAAAAATGTCTCTCTCTCAAAATGTATAACTACTTTTTATATGTAACCACCCCTAATTATTAGATATCAATTTCATTCCATAT